>NC_084762.1:77565297-77802797 GCF_028858725.1 Colius striatus | reverse complement strand
TATATGGAGCTCTCAGTTACAGGAATAACATTTCAGGGCTCCCCAGAAGTGAATATTATGCATTCACACATTGATTATTGAATTACTACATGGTGTTGTCATTGTCTAACAATTGACAGCATTTAGATTGTTAACCCAAAAAGGAAGGGAAAAGAAATTCACCTTGGAATAAATTTTCAGTCAAAGGCCAGAGCAGGTAACAGTCAAAAAGAAAAGCCACAGACTGTTTCCATTGGTATGCTTTAGGGAATCATTTGTTTTAAAAACCGCTTTTAAGATGAAGAAGTAAAATTTTGGTGTGTGATCCCAGTAGACTGTTGCAACAAGGCACTACAACTAAAAAGGTGAAAAATCAAACTGGACTGGGGTGTAGAGGGAAATGAGTTACAGAGTGCTCCAAGGAAGTTATTCTGAAGATTTATGAGAAAGGATATGTTCTTAAGAGTGGGATGTGACACTTTTTGATAGAAGAACTGGATAGATTAGGAAAGAGACATATGAGAGAAAATGGAGCAAAACCAAATTTAAAGTAGAAAATGGTCAGGTTATAGACCAGTGTTCTGATGGCAAGAAATCTAGCAAACCTAGGAGAGGTGATTGTGAAAGTGTAAGCAGAAATTCGTGTATCTGGAGCAAGTACTGCTTTTTAAAACTTCAGTTTGTCTGACATCTAGTACAGCAGGTTCTTGATTCACAGGCAGTGTGTATAGATAATGAAGCAGCACAAATAAATATATGAAAAGCAAAATGTGAAAATCAGCACCTTCTCTGGAAAGAGACTAAGACACAGAAAGAACTATGACTTGAGCAAATGAAAAAATCCGAGCAATAATAATGTGGATCAGACATTGCTGACTTAAAAGTCAGTGAAAATTTGAATAATCACTGGTATCACATCAATTATTTATAGATGCAAGCAGCTCTTGAAATACTCTAGTGTAGAAATACTCTAGACTACTTAGCAGTGCCTTTTGTATAGCAATAACACACTGGCTTTGCCCCTTCTCTGTACCGACTACAGGGGTTTAGTTGCTGACATTCTTGTGAAACCTTTAGAGATATAGCACTAATAAGACCTTTTAAACTTCTAGGTTATTTGGTTTCAACTTTTGGACTAGTAGTAATTTAACCAGTGAACCAATTAGACATCAATCAAATAATCTGAAAAAGCATAATAAAGGGCTAAAAAAATCACATTGTATTACCCTCTTTAGAGTAAAGATGATAGATGTTGGGACTTTTTCAAAGACAGACCGTTAATTAGAAGAATAAATACATTAACAATTACATATATATAAAAATATATATATATATAAAAATCCAAATCAGGAGTGACAGAAATTACTAACTAAAATTAAGGTAGAATTAAAGTATTTAGTACTTTATAGCAAAGTTTCCTAAAATTATTTCAGAAGCGAGGGATATATTATTTATGCAATTAATATGTTTCTTTGAAGAAAGACCAGAGATATATGCAGCTACTTACACCTGTGAGCATACAGCTACAGATAACTAAGTAACTTTTTATGTATGCACAGAGACAATAATGATATTTTCATGGACACATGGACACATGTATGTATGTGTATATTGATATATAATTTTGCACATGCTCACAGGTATTTAATAACTAAATTACTGATGAAATTTTTGTGTCATATATGCCTTTTCCAGCAGAGTATCATGTCATGTATGATTCGACCTTTTAATGTGAAATTTGCCCTGGTATTCTGAATTTTAAAAAGCAGACTTCATGTACAATCTCATTAGAAATTCTAGTGTAACTTTTGGATTCCTACAGTAAACAGAAGTGTATGCATATTCACTCTGCCCTGTCTGATATTATGGACTCTGTGACTTTGCCTGGTTCCCACGAACTTTGATTTTTAAATCTCATTCACATGAAAACAGTTGGAGACAACCAGACCTTTGCCCTTTATGCCTAAAGAAGGTGCTAACAACATAGAAAAGTCTAAAAGCTTCAATGGGATGACATTTCAAGTTGTTTTAAAATGACTTTTGATTGATTTAATGCACATAAGCTGTTTCTTTCCACATTGAAATATTTTTATTTGACCCATGAATAGTACAGAAAGACGGTCTCACTGTCTCGGCCGGATTTTTTTTAAGCCATTTAACAGCTGATATTAAAAATGCTCTACTTTTTCCTTGGCATCTAAACTGCAGTGTTTCTGCAGAAAACGCTACAGGCTTTTGCTTTTGTAAGAGAAATCCTCAGCAAAAAATGGTAAGAAATGAGGCAGCTTGTAACCTACCGGTGATAGAGGAAAAGGCTAAAGAATAACTTAGAATCCAAACTGTCTCCTTTAATCTCATGCTATACTACTACCTATGCCCATTCTTGTTAAGAAACAGAACGTTTCTTAATTCTGTTGAATTCTGTTTCTACATATTACTGTTCTCCTGTAAATGGACTAGGAAACACTTTGTAACACTAGTACTTCCTGGTATTGAAATGCAGCCTGCTTCCCATGATGAGAAAGAAAATCTTATCAAAGTGTTACAGATGTTCTTCAAATGATTTAATAAATACAAGAATATCTTCCAAGCAAATGAGGCAAATATGTCATTCGAATTCTCACAGCCTCGATAATTAAAAGCAAGACCACCAGCTGACTTCTTTTATTGTTTAAAAGCACAACTTGATCTCCACAAGGAATGCAACCTTCTTCAATAATGTTTTACCTCACAAAGTTAAGAACCTACCTGTTGATCCTGAGGCAAATGCCAGTAGTGGTCCAATATTCATCTGAAACTTTAATTAATTCTTCTTCCCTATGGGCATCTTACTTTCACCACAGTGGGGGAAAAAAAGAAAAAAATAAAACCAACCAAAAAAACCTCTACTCAAACTGTGGTCATTAATATCAGTAGAAAACTAGGATGATGCTTAAAGTGGAAGACCTGGAGTTTCACATACTTTTCTGCTATTTTTTTAAGTGTCATCCAATTAGTACACAGAGACTGGGATATGTCTCAGCGTGCAACCATTGCCAATTTACTTTATAATTTAAAGAACTTAACCCTCCCTCTAGCATCTCCCTTTTACTCTTGCACATCTTTATTGTTTTCAGAGGAATGATACACTTATGAAATGAATGAAAAGTCATATCTAATCCAGTGAAATTAGAAAATGTGTCAAATGATTCATACTGAAAGATAAGCAGGAAGGAATCACAGCAAATTACTTCCTAAGATTTCAGAATATATTTACTGCATATACTAAATACAAATAATTTGAAAAGAAGTTATTCTCAAGGTACTGTACAAGTCAATGTTTTCAGAGAAATGGAACAATTGCCTTCTGTGCTACCATGCCTGATGTTGCTGAGATCATATTGAGTAAGGTTTTCAAGTCCAAGCCCTCTCAGTGCTACGCTGAATTTTCATACACATGCAGGTTCCCACCTTTTGTGTGTTTCCCATCTATTTCTAATAGCAGGGCTGCTAGAAATCCTTGAGGTTCCTTTTGGGAACACATCTGACTCTAGAGGGTTGAAACACCTTTACATTTCTCCTCTTTATTGTCTCTGGATCTCAATACTTCAAGTGCAAAATTATGCAGTATACTCCACATGGCACAGAGCTGTTGTGAAGACAGATACATCAGAAACACTGAGGTATAAAGACTTTAGAATAACCAAAGCCATATAAAACAAAACACGGTGCAAACTAGGAAGAATGCTTATATACCTTACTGCAGTTCAGAGCCTTAAAACCAACTCTGATGATTTTATTGCACAATCTTTCACAAACTAGTGGATTTTCCAAGAATGTAAATCAACAGAGCATTTGGCTGCAAAATTATTCTTTATAATCCCAAAGGTGTCAACATAAAAACTCTCATGGACAGGAAGCACTGGGGTTTAGTCCTCCATCTGTGCACCTCTTTTGTGAGCTATGAGCACATTTTGTCTGCAATCCTTCCAGCCCTGGTACTGTCTTACAGGGCTCATCATTTGCTAAATGTGCTATTTCAAGACATAACCTTTCCCAGTGTTAGGCAGTAGAAAAAGACCTAGATGACAATTTACACTTGTACTGCTAGCCCCTGTGTGTTCTGATACAGTCAATGCAGGCAACCCTGGAAGACAAAAATGTCAAGGAACAAAAATATTTATGTTTTTGGTTCTAAGGCTATTTTGAGAGGAGGTATGCACTTCGGCAATAAAAGATCTACTCACCACTGACATTTTGCCTGAACAGATATATTTCTGAGTTTTACAACTCTAAATGAGTATGCAATACATAGCAGAATTTTTGAAACTGGTCAATTTCGCAGAAATTTCCTTGGGTAATGTGGCAAAAACATAGCTGATATGTCCGGCGTGTTTGTGATGCAAACGGACAGGACACATGGAGAGCTGCTCCAAAAAAGCAGTCACTGCTGTTAGGAAAGCAAAGAGGTAATTGATAAAGTTCTGTTTTGCAAATGGGAGTTTTGCTGTAAGCTTTAAATTTTAATCCCAGGTTCCAAAATTATAAATATATATGACTGTTTGCTTTGCAGAGAGCACAAATTATTTACAGAGAAATGGAGCTACAAGTTTACTCCTGACTGTTTGTACTCCCATATTTTTATTTGCAGACTCTGAAGAAGAAAGAATTAGCTTTGTGTTTTCACGACTACCTAGGGTTTTGGTGAAAACCAGCCCCGTGCCTTGACTACTTTCTGACATCTTAACGTTGTTCCTTTTTCACACTCACTGAAATGGGTCACAGTCCTGACAAATTGTACTATTTCTCATTCATAAGTATTTTCAGTTTACTCAGACAGTAATTTCTGGCCCAGAGCATCATTGAATATTCATTTTCCTGTTTTTTTTTTTTTTTCAAATGGGGCACAGGTACCCTGCTAAAGGTTACAGTGTGTAAGGTGTCCGTCCCCACAGCAGAGGGAGGGTCAATGTCAGTTCAGAACTTCTACAACTCTAGCTTATTTGATAACCACTAAGTGTAAAACACAGGCAGAAATAAAAGCAGCAAGGATGACTCATTCAAAGATCTATTTAAAGCTCATCCATCCACATCTCTGGTAAAATGACTTCTACCATTTTGTCTGCAGTGTAGCTACAACAAAGCTGCAGTTTGGGTACAGCAGTGATTTGATCACCACTTTTATTAGTGTCCTGCTGCAGTCATTGCTTGCATAAATGAAGAAAGGACCAGAAGATGTTATGTCCTTGCCCCCTCTGGACCAACTCTTTGGCCAGTTCTGGGATTCCCTTCTGATGTTTGCAATGGGACAGCATTTGAGGTTTATGCTAATACATTTTATCTAATGCCTAAAGAAGGATAAATTGTAATGGTCCAATTCACAAGTTGTGCTTCATTACTCAGACTGGTATGATTTTATATATCTCCCCAAAAGAAGATAGGGAGGAGACAATGGCACAGGTCAGCTTCCTTTTGAGCTAGGACAGACGCTAAAAATCCCAGGAATCCCTTAGTGCTACAATTACTTAGCTCCATATTGTCTCTTAGTTTCACTTTTAATACAAAACACTATGGAACAGCAGATGACTTTCCTGATACTACTGCTTTTTAGTATTAAGCTTTGCATTTTAAAAACAGTGACCTGAAACGAGGTCACTAAAATTCACTCATTTCTGGAAAGTACAAAACACAAATACTCAATAGGACCAACAGTTCCAACCTTAAGTGTTTAACAGTTTAATTTCCCATTATATTCAAAGAAAACACAACTGGCTCAGGGGAAAATGTTTCATTTTTCTTAAATTGCAGTAGCTTATTGTTGACATAAAGTATTTTGGTTGTAATAACTTTTTAACTGTCATCACTAAGGCTATAATATATGTTTTTAACAACATTCACAGCTCCCAGAAGTACTGGCCTGCTAGTGGAGATGTTAACAAAATGAATTATGCATTTTTTAAGTAACTTCACTGTACCTTTACTGAAAAGAATGATGACTTCATTTCCCCGAGAAGACCATTAGGGACTTTCTTATGTGCCATCAAGCATAGCAAGACCTAAACTACCATACTTCGCTTGAAAGCAGGCATCCACAGAGCCCCTCTTGCTTCTGCACACAAAGATGCTATAACCTCCAGGCTACCTATGGAAAAAATGGCAGTACCTTCACTAACCATCTCAGCTTTAGTTTTTACTGAACTAATTTCTGTCCTGTTAAGTTAGGAATGGCCGGTACACGCGTAGTAGATCAGGGAATATAGATGCTATGTACTTTTTCTGGACACAGCACTAGCTGGGTGATAAGGAAGTCTCAAAAAACGCATGATCTGCACTAGACAGATGCAGTTGTGCAATTTTATGTTTTTAGTGCCCCATCTTGGAGAAAAGGTATTCCAAAGACAGCAAAGCTCAACTAGCTAGGTGCCCACTTCCACCTGAGGAGCACTGTGGGCTTCTTATTGGAGATTTTGGACTGGATCTAACGTTCCTTTTGGAAATATGATTTACAATAACAATAAGTTCACAAACAGAGGGAAAAAGCTTCTTTGAAGCTAGACTGGTGAGGTGCACAATGTAAGTCAGGGTTGTGAAAACCCATCTTAATGATGCTTTTCGTCCTCTATATACAATAATGTTAATTCAATGTGCACTTTGCATAAAAGTTAAAAAGTTAGAAATTGAAATATGTGAAAGGAATATTTACATTGTAATTCTACCCCTGTATGTATAAGCATTATGATAGTATCTTTCATTACACGAATACATACTACTTCACAGACCTGGAAATAGCCTACAGATTTTTCATATGTTCTAGTAAAATACATTTTTTAAAAAGGCTCATTAAATGAAACACCAGTTCAAACCTCTTATTCATGACATATATTAAGATGTGCATTTTGTGCCTGGGTAATTCTGAATTTTCTCCAGTTTCAGTAAGATCTGTCAACATTGAGAAACTTGGGCAAACCCTGTATATATAAAACAACAGGACAGTGAAAGAGTTGCCTTTGCACTGTAAAGACAGTAATGACAGTTAATACTTTAAAACATTTTTTGAGACTTGTATGTTTACATATTCTCTGAAGTAATACTTGCACATCAAGAGTGCCATGCTACTCGTACTTGTGACTTTGGCTTATGATTACAGCTTTACTCAGCTGCAAATGTTAAAATTCTCTTAGCATTGATTCTTTAATGGAAACATTAAAATGAAATATGAGTTTTTTGGTTTTTTTTTTAACTCCAGGGTCCACCAAAAATGACTAGCCTAAATCATGGAGATGTGCTTGAAAGTCACACTCTTGCTCAAAACTGGCTTTCTGATCTGAGCATTTGTCTGCAACGTCAGGAGGAACAGGAGAGTTCTCTTCTCCAGCCAGATGTTTTCCCAACCACACTTGTAAACAGTCATTTGCCAATCGCAAAATCACAGCAAGTTTATGCTACAGTGGGCCTTAAATACCTGATTAATTCTAGAAATTACCAAAATAAATACAGGCTAAGTCTTTGCTCACTGAATAAGGATAAAGTAACTTCAAAATCCACAGCCACTGGTTGCCATGCAACCTGCTATAGTATTATGGCAGAAATAAGCTGTGCTTGAATTTTCAGTGCCCTCTCGCTCAGCCTTCTTGATGTTGTGATACTCTAATGCTTCTCAGCTAACTTCCATTAAGTAGTTTTTTGTGGGGTAGTATTCCAAGGTTAAAATGATTAAATAACTTTTATGGTTGATCAAATATAAGCCCTTATTATACACAGTAGGCAAAACCATACATTTTAATTACTTTGTTATCAAAGATCTAGGTATTTACATTTCATTTTTCAGTTATAATTCTGAATTTAGTTTGACCTTCATAAAAAAGAGAAGACCCAAGATTCTTGCTGTCTTAAACAATTTTTCCCATAAACAAAAAAAAATGTTAAAATATGGTAACAGTAGAAAACCTGCAATGAGATCTACAGCCTATTAGAAATATTTTCTACTAAGATATTTTGTTTTATTTAAGCATCATCTTTTAATTCTTTGGTTTCATTTTTAACTACTTTAATTGTGACTTGATAATACATTTTCAGTCTAAGGGTGAGTATAAGTGTTTGATAATATTGACATTACATTAATTAGAAGCTCATGTTAAGAGCTATCAACAGCATTTTTCCCTATGAGATGCATGTTTCAGTCCAAATACTGGAATAAAAAGAATAGTTTCAGGTACCCTACAGGACTTTGATACTGACTGGTAAAAAAGTAATTTTCTGTAACTAAAATATACTAATATTTATAGTGATATATGTTTAAAAATTAATTATTAAGCAAACATTATTTTACATTTTTGGCTTCTGAAATGATTTCACAGACAAAAATCTACTTCATAAGGTCTTGTCTTACATGTCAATTTATTACAGAAATCTAACGCAATTCATAATCTATCCACTAACCTCTACAACTTATGTAAAAACAGATTTATTAGAAGAGGATGAAAATACCATGTGGGTAATTTACACTATAAATATTCAAAATAAAAATTCCACATTTCATTTTTTAAAAAAAGCAAAAATGGAAAAAAAATAGGCTATAACATATTTATGTTGAAAGATGTTCAGATTGTCCTTTACAGGAAAACTGGTGAGGTTTTTTTTGAAAATAAAAATTCAGTATTGTTCATGTTTCTGCTACATTAGGTTACACAGAAATGTTAAAGAAAAAACAAGCATGAGTTTAAAAAGCTTGTATTTTAACTCTCGGAGGCTATTTCTCAGAGACTGAGGGATTTTTTTTTACTCTTCGTCTTCCCAGAGCTTTTCAGCTTTTCCCACAATCTACTGTGGTTTTAAAATACACACAATCAAAAAATATACTTATGCCTGTGGTTGGTTAGAGACGCATTTAAGAAAATTATTAAAATTATTTCATTTTCATAGTGTTACTAGTTCATAACTAATAACAAAAAAACCCCTAAATAGAAAGCATGAAATTAACAACAAGCAGTAGATTCAAATAACCTTGCAGCTGAAGCTTTGTAACCTAATTCCAATAATGGCTCAAAGATACATGGTATAATAACATTTCCTCTTTTTCAGATTGTAATGATGTTCGTATGTAAACGCCTGGCCAGACTCATCGCTATGAAATGATTGCTTAACACATTCTTCCTCGAGCTTTGTTGTTTCACGTCTACATAATGTGCCCCTTTTTGTATTGTACAGTATGACACTTAAAGTTAGCTCGAAATATCAGCACTATATTCTCACTAATTTTGTTACCTCAGGGAAAAGCACCCAAACCTTACCCCTTCCCCCTGCCCCAGCCCTTAGATTTAAGGAATGGCTCTAAACCGTGGTCATCGCTGCCTCATTCCAGTTAAAGAGAGGGGAAGGAGCTTATCTATTTGGGAATGGAATCTCTTGTAACTTCTTCTTGTAAAGGATGAGAGGAGCAGACAGCAGGCAAGTGACACATTGCCTTGTGTTTCAGAGACAGATGGGGGCACTATCCAATATGCTTGACTGCATCCTGCCCGGTGCACAATGCGGCAGCTCAGCCGAGTTCGCCCAGCAGCGGGGGAAGCCGCACGGCAACTGTGCCCAGCACCATTTGAGCCATTAATAATTAGCAATGCTAAACTGCAAAGACTTCGTCCTCGCTGTCAGGTGTTTAGATAATGCCATCAAGCGTGGAGCCAGACGCCCACAGTCATTTTGTAAACTCTGTCTATCAGTTGAGGAATGCATTGCAGTTTCTTAGCGCGTATACAGTCGACCTGCTGGTGAAATTACACTGTATAAAGGAAAATACTGTACCACACAGAAGGAGATAGAAGGCAGAAAAGAACTTAAAGGAAAAGTTTAAAGGATCTGTCATCAAAACTTTAAATAGGCCTTTCTCCAGCTGTAGCTAAATTATTGTACTTCTTGATACTGTTTGCTCCTCATAGCAATTGAAAGCATATGTAATTTAACAGCAGGCCTCAATCCTTTAATAAGCTGTCTTTAAAATACCTTACATGGATTACCTATCTGTAAATCTGCTTCCCATGCAGAATGTGACAGCATTATGGAAATTGTGAGTTCAGTAAAGATGGCATATACCAAAGAGAACCACATCTGCACACTGTAAGATTATACCAAACATTGGAAGTAATCTTTAGTCATTTATAATACTGCAGAATGCATAATTAAGATTAAGGGCTCTATTCTGCCCTTACTTATGTCCTATGTATCTCATAATTTCCACCCCCTCCCCCCCGTAAATTACACGGAAAAAGTAGCACTGCAAGGCTTTCTTCTTCAAATTATGCAAAGTTGGTATTCATCTTTCTGCAATTTGGTGTACATCTAAGGAAGTTTGGCAAAAAGGGAGTGATCACATATGGAGCAGAATCCATACTAAAAAGGGCTATCCTGTGTTTGCCAAAAGGAGTGACTTGCAAGTAGCACATATTTCCTTATCACTTAAAAAAAATAACAAAGAAACAAAAACCAAAAAGGAGTTTGACAGGGCAGGAACGTAGTTTGAAGAGAAATCGTGCTCTGAGACACTGCTGAATGCACAGCCTGCCTAGACAAAAAGAAACACAAATGTCTGAAAACAGCTAATGGAAAACAAGGAGGAATCTGAAAGTTTTGGCAAGGAAAGGGCAGCACTAAAGATCCCTGCCACTCAGATTTCTAAGCCATACCTACTACTGCATTTAATAATATATAATTTCTCCCATCATTTACTATTGGGAGAAGCAGCAATAGGAGGAGAAAGACAAGGAGCAGTGCTTATGGTTACCATGCTCCTTTGGTGGAAAACCTATGCACCACCAGACAGCTACATGTTTTCTTTGCCTATCCTCAGCCCCAGGAGCCTGCTAACAGCATCTGTTACCCACTGTTACTTGCTATGAACATATACTTTATGCCACAAGATACAAGTTCATTACAATTCCCTTGCAGCTGGGAACTAGACTAGAATCCAGCCATACACCTTACCTCTGATAAATGCCTTTATTATTTGCAGTAGATGAATGAAATTAAATGTCTATCTTACTGAAAGCTGTTCATTATATTCCACTGTAGAAATCAGGAAATGTATCAGTTAGTGGCAGGGTAACATAGCTCACATCCAGCTTTTGCCTTTTTCTTTGCTCTGGCAATTCATGAAAGCCAAACAAAGGCTTTTTTTTGAATAATTTTTACTAATGACTAAGATTGACACACATGGTTAATGTCTGCTACTTTGGAAACAGTGGCATTTCTAGGACTTGGCATTTGAGATGGCAGATGGGGTGGAAAGGAATTTGCCTCTGGGGTTAGGGTGCTACATTGGCCTCCTTTGCCTACTGCAGAACTACTTGCCATTCCCTCTGAGAGTAGAGCAATAAAGATGCTGCCATTTAGAGCATCCGAATCTGCTTTTTAGCACTTTCGTTATTCTCAGAATTAGTGCTGTGTATAAATGTTGGTCATACTAATAGCCAAATACATTGCAAATACGTGCGGCACATTCAGGCCCTGGAGAGCCTCCAGTGTTAAGTGATATCTCAGCTGCTGTGCCAGCTTTCTCACATAAGGAGGACACTTTCCTCCCCCCACGTGAGAGCCCAGAGAACGCACACGTCTTTAAATGCAAAATTAGCTAAGCAACTAACACATCATATGGCAAAATAAACAATATTTCCAAGCTTGTTAAAAGCTAGATGCGGCACTTCAGAGAACAATGTACAGTCAAACGAATTTCAAGACTATGTTCCCAATAATATATGTTTAATCCTCCTGGCAGAGGTAATGTTAAAATTGTACAGAAAGTAAAGAGGTGATTAGTAAAGGAGAGCAAACATATTCCAGCTCTAAAACAGACATAGTTAAACTGACACATGCACAGACATCTCAGATGGAGACTCAGGACAAAAAATCATTGGGAAAAAAAAAATCCCTTTGCATTCCTATATATATTTGGAACTGTTCCTCACTGCTGCAGTAGCATTCATTTTCAAAACTTTCGAAATCCTCTTTATCAGTGAGATTCTCATACACTCTTAAGAGAAAGTAATGGTAACCTATCACTTTTAAGACTACAGCTTTTGAAAACCAGACTGTCAGAATACTGCAGGAAGTACAATAAAAAGCGAACGAATGGCGAAGAGACTGGCTAGATGTTTTAATATGTTTCCAGCAGCCACAGTTCTATGATTAATTTGTTCTCTCTCATCCTCTTTTCAAAATGGTAGGAAAGCCTCTACAATTTCTGAGTTTAGCATTACTGTAAATTGAGATCCTGGCTCAATTTAGGAATTTTGTTGCCACAGAAAGCAGATTGATAATGATTATTATTATGAACATTTGTAAGGCAACAACTACTGCAATATTTGGCTTATATTAAAAGGAAAATTGTTCTCAAGTACCAAGAGCAAATGTCCAATAATCTGTGTATAATCTCACTTTACAAAATGAAGAAAGATTTTATTTCCCAGTAGACTGTATGAAGTGCTGGAGGACCCAGACAAAAGAAACACCAGAGTAAAAGCCCATCTTCAACAGTACCTGAACGTAGCCATGAATCAGAAGAACTGAATATTCAGAAAGCTGTCTAAATATACACAGTTCATTTGGCAACAGTACCTCCTGCTTCTATCACTGGTGATTTCCTATTCCTTCTGCATCTGAAGTCTTACTGTCTGATCCCCAAAGAAATCAAAAGTTTTCTAGATCTCTGAGATTGTCCTGCTTAAACTGCCCAACAGTCTTTCTGGAAAAATGAGGTTAGTAGGTCACTACTTTTAATAGATTGTTTCTTAAGCAAGACCCAGGTCATTTATAGTTTGTCAGATTTTTGGCAAATGCCCTTCATTTCGAAAGATATGCACCATCTCCAGAATTGATAATTGTACTTATATCTCTCTGTGCCAGGGTGAAAAGCTGCTACTCAGTTATGGTAAGTCTCATAGCAATTATTTTACAATGTCTCTCCATTCACACACTCCCATTTGCCCCATCCCAGATGAGCAGCAGAACACTGATCAGGAACCTGCATGAGGGCCCATTTAACCTGATCTGCATGTCTGAGGCTGCTTTTTGTGTATAAGCCAGCATTCCTGTGACAGTAGTATTAGACTTTTTTCTGAAACTAATCCATTGATCTATTGATTCATTGGTTAAGTTGGGAAGCTTTATTTCTTACTGTATTTCTTACTGATGTACATTCTGTTCAATGATAGAAATAAACAAAGAATACCTTTCTTAATCTGCTAATATTTTATTTTGGAGCTGAACAAGAAAGAATAGAACAGACTAATGATAGACGGAGCAGGCTTCACATGATTTCAAAGACTTTTTTTTATCTTGTAGAGATTTTTTTTTACCAGTCCTTTCCCTTTTCAAATGCATCTAGAAAATTTACTCTATTTTCTTAACCTTTAGTGCAATAGCTTTTTCTTCAAGAAACACTGCTGGATGTACTGGCTAGCATTTTTTGCTATTAGATCTACGGTTACACTTGATAGGCCATGTCAAACAAGAGAAGACATCTATATTTAAATCAGAAATGGGGACAAATCTGCTTTAAACTGTCTATTGCCTTTGTATTGAGAACATTTGAATTTTGATTTCCTGCTTCTAGCTCTGAAATATTTCTGTAGCATTACATTCGGTGCAAGTGGGTCACTGTTTTTTAACACCTTACGTTACTCCAGAGCATGGACTGAATTTTTGCAAAGGGTGCCCTGCCCTCTCTAATATTGCAACGATCATAAGCCCTTAGAGGTGCATACCGTAGTGTTTGTGTGATCGGTTAAGTATTTGACATTATCTTCTAAATGCTATCTCTTCTGCTCCCTCAGAGTCTGCAAGTGTACAGCTGCAGAAGAGATCATCTGTTCCATCCTCTTGTCTTAAGACAGGATCAACAGTACTCTAATTCATTTAGAAGTCAATTAATTTAGTCTTTCTCTCCTTAAAAACCTCTAATGATACAGACTATATAACTTATTCTAGAGCTTAATTTTCCTTGTCCTCAACTGATTTCAACTACAGAAGTAGAGGGTTTTTGAAAGTCAGAACACTCATATCATGCGGTAAAGATGGATCCATTCATTCCTCTAGTAAAAGGAACTATTTGTTTGACATAACAGTTCCAAAAATATAGCTGCCTGCATTAGAATTCCTGTTCCTTAATTCTTTTTTTCTTAAGGGCTGCTCTGTGAAATCATTTGTGACTGTGCCGATTTTGAGTATTTTATCAACACTTGCACCACCTTCCCTTTCTCTCTTAATATTCTCAGTTGATTTTTCTCCTTTGGTAAGAGGACATCAGAACTGCTTATGAAAGAAAGTGCTGGAAGACTCCTTGGTCTTTGCAATCTTTTTATTCTTCCCTCCCTGTTTCAGGGGAAGTGCTATACTCCATATCTGTATTTCCCTGGTAAGATTGGCTTTTTTGTCATTTACTTGAAGATCCATGGGTGAGAAACTAAATTTTCTTCTCCTCCCAATAAAAATAAAATGCTATTGCATTGAGGTAAAAGCAATTAAAATTTCCTGCAGCAACAGAATGAAAGGAAGATGGATATATAAAAGAAGTATCAAAAAAACAAGAGTTAAAAAAAGTTTAGTCTTATTAACGATGGATTGAGGTAACATCTTCATTGTACATATATGTCTCTTGAATGTTTAAAGACAGAGATCAACTACTTGCTTATCGTAACCATTTATTTAGTAATAACTGTGTGTGTGGTGCCACAGAAAGAAATGTGCAAATACAATTAACACTATTCTCACCCTAAGTTTTTTACAATCTTAAGTGACACATGCATAACATGGAAAGAAAATCTTTTACACAGATAGAATTTTAAACTATATATTTAAGAGCTTTTTTTTGTTTGCAGTCATAGAGGAAGAAAGAATCAGTGCTGCAAAATGAGGAGTGGTGCTTTAGAAAGCACCAAGTACTTTGCCTCAGAGGAGAAACCAAGACAATCTTACTGTCTTCTAAACAAACCAGATTTGTTTTATCCCATATCCAACTTGGGTTTATGATTTGTAATTTTCTCCTCTGTCCTTTCCCCTCTGTAGCTACTTCTGGAATGCACTTTCCATTTCTAGTAAGACTGCAGCTATTTCTCATTTATCACTCTCAGATCTATCTGTTCTCAGATCCCTTTCAAGACTGTCTCTACAGCAGCATATCTGACGAACACCCTACTTCTTTCTGTCTTCTGACTTGTTTAAGATTGTATTGGGATATAGGAATCTTAGACTAATTAAACGACAAATACATTGCTCTGTGCCATACCACAGTTCAGCTAGTCTTGCTTCTCTGATGCTCAGCCTCCCAGTTCAAGTGCAGCCTGGATAAAACAACTCTTAATCTCCCTTCAGATCTACTTACGACTGCTTCTACCCTGCTCATTTAACCTTTCAAAAGCACTGCCTTTCCTCTCTATCCACACAGTTAAGATCACACTGTTAATTGCAAAAACCTTATAGTACTTCTATCTAGTCAGAATGCTGTCACCAAGATAATATTTCCTTAACATTGCCTTGGCCTTGTGATGCCTGTCTTTGCTGATCTCTGCTGGCTTCCCTCTTCTACTGGAAGAAACAAAATCTTTCTCCTCACTTCCATGGAATATTTTCCTCCTCTTTCACTTACTACTTCTCCATCTTCCTCTGATATGTAAACCAAGCCTCCAACTCTCCCTTTTTACACTATCAAAAACCTACATCTGTGTTCTCTCCAGTGCCCTTCAGACTTCTGGTACACCCTTCATCAGCACCCATAGAGCTATTCCATCTTTTTTCAGCCCCAAAGCCCCTTTCCCCTTCCAATATATCTATAAATTTTATTGTTGCTGTTGTGCTTAGGCCAACATATACCACACTGACTAAAAACTCTGCTTGCTTAAGCATGTTGTCTGTCTGTGTTCACTGCCTCGGTTTTTTTTTTCCAGTTGTGTCTTTATTGCAACAAGTGACTGTTAAAATAGCAGCAGAAACATTTATGAAAATAAAGAAAAGGTTTTGAAAACACATAAATTTTAAATATTTTTCCCTGAAAATCTATGTAAAATGGTGTGAGAAGATACATTTTAAAAAACATATCCCATTAACAATGTCTGTGTCTAAACTAGAGATGAGGTGAAAAAAAAAGACATTTAGTCCTGCTTTAAAGTGAAATTACTGTACAAATACAGAACTCTTTATAGATACTTTCAAAACAGTATTATGGTGGTTAGCAGTTACAAGAAACAAATAGCTAACTAATGGTTTCACATTTTTGTGACACAGCTCGTAAGTCACTAAAGCGAAATTATCTAGACTAATTAAATGAAGTTATCATAAATTTACTGTACTATTGCAAGTACTATTACTAATATCAGAGAGTTAAGACTCCCACCTGCCAAGAAAATATATGCTCATTGATACTTCTCACATGTAATGAATCGTGGACTTTTCAATTATCATGGGGTTTATCCCTGTGAGTTGCAAAAGAACCAGCCCAAAATACTAGATTCAGACCTGGAGAAACTTTTATCTGGATCTGTTTATCTCTGACGAATGGAAAAATGGAAACTGAATTCAGTTTTGTCCTGAATTCACAGTATATATAGTTTGAATAGCTGTAGTATGAACTCTCCCTTCAGAGAAAATACACTATAAAATGTACACTGCTACTAACCTCTGTTGCAATCTTGTGGTAACAAAAGTATATTTTATGTTTCAAGTTAGATTGGTTTCCAGCTTTCCAAAAGTGGAAGGAAAAGGCAATAATCTACTTTTCTACTCAGTTTTCAAGGTCTGATAAAAAAGTTGTAACAGCACTGTGACTAGGCTAAAATAAACATAGATAGCAAGGCATTGTTAGAAAAAAAAAATATATGCCTTTTGTAAGTTTGTTGGGAAAATATCATGTGTGATAAAAAGTCTCCTGCTGTTGGGGTAGAGCATGCTTGGAGGCAGGACCTAGGAGACAGTGGTTACTGATTCAGGCTGAAGACAGTTGACAATGCAGTGCATCTGAGGATTCGGCAGGTGGCACGGGAGCCATGGCACAGGGAACATTTGCACTAAGGAGCTGCTCAGATGTGTTTTTTTTAAAGATTTGGCCCAAATGTAAGAATTTGATCTTTTGCCATCCAAAAGTTTCTTTATCTTGTGGAAGGAAAGTTGGGAAAGGCTGTGCCATTTCTCTGTGGATCGCAGTAGCAGATGCTCTAGCAGGTAGTGGCACAAGAACACAGAGGTACTATGCTTCTGCACAGGCAGCCCAGGCACTTCAGCACTGCCTAAGCGAAAGCCCACCAGTGCTCCAAGCTGGGAATGACAACGATGCTGATTTTTTGGCATAAAGACTACACAAAAAAAGGTGGATATTTTTTCCTTAGGTATAGGGTATCATTTTGATATGAGAGAGATTCTAATGACTCTTCTAATGAAGAGATTCTAACTCTACTCTGCCCTGGTGAATCCTCATCTGGAGTCCTGTGTCCAGTTCTGGGCTCCCCAGCTCAAGGGGGACAGGGAACTTCTGGAGAGAGTCCAGAAGACTCTGGGGAGATCTCATTGTACAAATATCTCAATGGTGGATGTCAGGAGGTTGGGGCATCCCTTTTTTCTGTCGTATCTAGTAACAGGACAGTAATGGAAAGAAACTGAAATGCAAGAAGCTCCATTTAAACATAAGGAAAAACTACTGTAAGGGTGAGGGAGCCCTGGCACAGGCTGCCCAGGGAGGGTGTGGAGTCTCCTTCTCTGGAGGTTTTCAAAACCCATCTGGATGCGTTCCTGTGCAATCTGATCTAGGTGAACCTGCTTCTGCAGGGGGGATTGGACTAGAAGATCTCTAAATGTCCCTTCCAATCCCTACCATTCTGTGATTCTGTGATACAATCTCTGCAGATATCAGGGTTTCCCATTAACCTTTTCATCGCCTCTGTCTCCTCAGCAAGTCTTCTTGAGACAGCAGCTAAGAAAGGAGACACTGCCAGCTTAACTAGATGAAAGCTACCTGTGAAAGACCCACGTGGGATACAGCTTAAATGACTTGCTTTCTCTGCAGGGAGATGCAGCTGGGGTCCCTCAGGAGAAAAACATTGCCGTTTCCACTTCTCTGTACAGATTTTTCTCAGCTGATGCATTGTCTGAATCCTTTGCATGTAGTACTTTCTGCTGCTTTTGAAAACTGCTACTGACATGTTTTTATGTAATTCACAAATGATGATCTAGAGCAGAACACTGAATTGGATCCACCATTAGCCTTCACCTACTAAAGAATGCGATGAAGTGCTTTGTGGTTTTTTTAATTTTCCATCTTTTACTTAGAGTCAAAAGAATTACAGAACTATTACAAAACTACAAAACTAAAAATAACTTGTTTTCATAAATTTAGCTGCACAACAGGCAGATGAATTTTGACCTTGCTCATTTTGCTGTGTTTTTTTTGTTTTGTTTTTTTTTTTACTTT
Organism: Colius striatus; assembly: GCF_028858725.1. Lineage (NCBI taxonomy): Eukaryota > Metazoa > Chordata > Aves > Coliiformes > Coliidae > Colius > Colius striatus. Next base: position 77,784,394 of record NC_084762.1, on the reverse strand, counting down.
TCTGATGCTTAGACAAAGTATTTTGTTTAACTTTTGTTATGGAAAAATGCTGCTAACATGATCCAGTGAAAATTCAGGAGGGCAACTTTTGTGCCTAGTATACAGGGTATATTGGCATTCCATGTCCCTTTTTTTTCCTGTGCCATTCTCTCAGTCCTGATTCCAGTCTGACTTTTACACCGAAGTGATGATGCTTTTTTTCAAATTTTCTGGTTTTAGTATATTTAAAGATAATTCTTAAGGTGATAAGAGTTGTTGATCTCTTAAATTTAGAATGTCTATATTTTTCTTTTCATTAAAAAGCTTTTTTTAAACCCTCTGGTATTGTACCAACTACTTTTTGGTATTGAATGATAACACTTCTGACCTAAGATGCTGTGAAACTGTACAGCGGCACTTTAGGTTTTGCCTCACAAAATTTAAACTTGGAAAATAGTTATGTTGTGTTTTTAATCTGGCACTAATGCTGCAGGGACCTAAATTCTTTTAAAAGAGATGCTCAAGTACTATTTGGATATCTAAGTCCATATGCAGATTTGTTCTATTTTGGGGTGTGCATACAATGAATTTGTTTCCAAGTTTGAAGTGTATACCCGATTCTCCTCCGCAAGCAGATTCAGGTGGCTGGGAGTTTGGCTTGCACCCTTTTCTACTCTGCCAGGCCATAAGCCAATATTACAAGCTGCATTTTTTCACTTTTCTGAGTCATCCAGATAAAAGGAAAAAACAGTAAAATTCCCTGCACTGTGCACCACTCAGATAACAGACAAATAAATATAAGCAGAACAACATCAATCTTTATGTATACATTAAAATGAAAGTAGAGTCTTTCAGATCCTATGTGTTTGGTTCCTTCTCCTCTTTTCCACTTTCCCATCCTTACCCTGTATTTTGCCTTCTAAAAGCAAGCTGCCCCCTCCTCTATATGCCTGCAAGTCACGGATGCTACTCTTATTTCTGGAGAGAGGCTCTCACTGCTTCTCTCCCTCCCCAGTAAGAACAACTCTGATGCTCTAAATATTCTTACTTACAGCTTCCAAACAGGTGAAGGTTCACCTTCTCCACCTAACCCCAGCGTGTCTCCTTCCCTGGCCTGTACCAGCATCTTTCCAACACCCAGCAGAGCTGTGGGACCTGCCTCTTTTCTTCTATAACCTTAATTGTCAAATGACTTTGTGGGGCTTCAGGTGAGCAAAAATGCAGCAGTATTAAGGACACACTGTGCTAAGCTTGGATTGATGGCTGTGGCAAAACTGGGCATTGTCGGCAGTGCAACACCCAGGCAGCTGGACGCCGGGGTGCCTCAGCGCGTCTGCCCTTCCGCCGGGCTCTGCCTATGCTGCCGCCAAGGAGCCTGCTGCAAAAGCAGATTGCCACGGGGAATAAAAGAGAAACCTGAGGGATAAAAATGGATAGCTTCCAATTAAAATTACCATACTGTAATTTTGTTAGTTATCAGTGACAGACTAAAGTACATGGCAGCTTAACTGACAAGAAAATGTCCTTTTGGGCATAATACAGCGTACAGATCTTTGACTTTTAGCATGCAGTGTCCAGATGGTACTTTTTTGCTTCACGTTGTGATCAGGAGGCAGAAAGGCCATTTCAGAAACAGTGGCAGTGAAAGCCAGCATAGATCAGAAGCATCCTAGGCTGCCTGAATGTACGAGGATGTATCGTATCATTGCAGGTAATCCTCACATAAGGGTACGTACAGTAGGAAGGATATTTTCTAAAGCTATTTGCTGGAGACACTATCAAGTGCACTTAAAGCAGTGGTTTGTGTAGCTGATTGGAAACGTACCCTGCTGCTGCTGAATGCCCGTTAAGACGAGCAACATTTTATTTACAAGATGTAAAGAAAAACGATCACCGAATAATAAAATGTTCCACTAAATTCCAGCATGCTATATTAACTTAGGAACACTATTGTGTATTAAAAAGTTATGCCCTCTTCATTTTTTCCCGCAGTCTCTACTTTAGAGATGTGCACAATGCGCTTCCCCCCCCACCCTACAGGAAAGATAATCTTTCTTCTTCAGCGCAGCACAAATCCCGCGGCTAACTCCCCTTGTGAACCTGAGTGGTATTGACATGGGGGTGTAGAGTCAGGCAAAAAAACAGGCATCTTCTGATGAAACACATAAACTACACACATTCAAGAACAAAACAAAAATCTTCTAAAAGCCTGTGTGTAAGATAAGACTGCCTTGGGGGCAGCTCGAACTTGCGGTCTTGGCCATTTACGCAGGATTTTACAGAGCCATCTATTACAGTATTCAACAAAAAGAAGTACTTCAAAAAGCTTCCTTTTTATTTTCAGTTGGAAGTACAATAATTCGTAAGTCAAAATTTGGAAGTGTTCCCAGTTTTTGGCAGTAAAATGATAATACTGGGCATATCATTTTAAAGTGGAATCTCATGGAAGTTAATTCAGACGACAAGGTCACTTTTAGACATTTTTTTCCCCTTATGTTTTGGACTGAAAATAATTCCCAAATCCTATTATTTGAAGCAGGGGTACTTACCATAGCAATCCCTGCCTCCCCTGATACACATGCTACCTCTGAGATAGAGTGCCTTAAAAAAAAAAACCTCTCACAAGAATATATACCATGAGCTTCAGAATTTTTTAAGCAAGAAAAGAAAAAGTTGTACATGAAGCAGTCATATAGTGTACCTTTGTTCTGATTGGTTTTAACACGAACTTTTCAAAAGTGTGAGTTTTCTTCCTTTCTATAAGAACAACCAGCTTAGAGGAAAACGAGGGAAAGGATGCTCGATTCTTTTAATGGCTAAAATTAAGTAACTTCGGTGAAACTGATAATCTAAAATCAACTTTGCCCCAATATTTCCTTGTTCTGTTTTGCACCTCAAGCCTAGGATATAATGCCCTCAACCTGTATGTACTACTACATTATTATTATTAAAAGACAAAACCAACCAACCAAATGTAGCAATGCAAGGCTTATGAGAAATCCTGATTAAATTACTGCTACCAAAATAAAGAGGCATGTGGAGCTCAGAGAGATCAACTTATCTCTAGATAAGATTAAATCAACACACGCAGAACTGAGATTTCCATGAGAAGTGTCATAGGTACAATACCATACATAACATAGAAATATCTCTGAAGAGCTTTTTTAATTTATTATTATTTGGAATAATCTGGTTTGAAAGCGACAATCTCCAACATTTGAGTAAAGTTGTGAAGTCCATATATACCAAATTTTCCCTAGCACCCTTTCCTCTATTTCTCTCACCTTTTATCTCACATAGACTCCATTCACATTCTATAAGCTGAACACTGTGATATATTATCAAACGCAGGCCACATTTATCTAGAACAAAGTATAAACATTTCCAGTGTGTGTACTTAAGATTCATTTGCTTGCCAAATGGCTTTGTCTTCTTCCTTGGTTGTCAGAAGGAAGCATTTGGATTTAAATGACTGAATTCCTCAAGTTCAGGTATTGCTGAGAATAAGATTTATGTCAAGCCAAAAAAGCAAAAAGTGGTCAGAGACACTTCTTAAAATGTCATCACGTTGCTGACTTAAAGTATGACTTAGAGGCCAGATGTAAGACAAAACACATGCGGCCATGTAGGAGATTCCCTGGACCACTATGCTCTTACACATGCCAAACTCACACTGACTTAAGAGTAAATTTGTCAGCCCACCTGAAAGATTGTAAAGGAATATTAAACACTGCCATTTTCAAATGAATGCACATTGTTTGTGTTTTGTTGTTTTCTTGGGTTTTTTTTTCCCCTGTAGAGAGCTATTCCTTTTTTGCTATAGCATCTGTTCTATTGAATAACAAAGCAAAACAAAACAAAGTAAGAGAGCAAGCAAATAGCAACAAATTCTTTATTCTTTAAATTGCTCCCAGCATTGTGCCTCTCACTAACTAGCTCCTACTTGCAGCCTGCGCTCTATTTACTGTTGTTTGCCTTGTTTCTGTGGAAGCACTTTGGTACATGACAGATAGAAAAGAAAGAGGAAAAGTGAATTCCAAACTGCAAGAATTCAGCATAGAGCCTATCTACTGGCCATCTGTGTACATGCTTAAAGGAAGCAGAAAAGAACAAAACTTAAAAGACACTTTCCTCGATCTTTCCCTCTCTCTGCCATGTGTCACTTACGCATATGGATCCAATGCATCGCAGAGATGATTATCTGGCAGTGTCCTACTAATCTGCTCATCAGTTATAGGACAGACAGGCACATTTTAAGCATATCAGTTCCTCTGTGAGTCTCAGTTAAACTGAAGCCATGAGAGATAGAAGACAAATACATTAAGCCAGTGCAATCCTAAAAGATGATAAAAGCTTTAAGTGATCCAGGAGAGCCCCAGAGTCTAAACTAGTGAACTTTAAAACAGTCTATGTTAAAAAAAATGTAGCGAAATATCTCTGTAAAACATTTTTTCTTTTCCTTTTTTCCCATATTAATACATAATGTGAACACATTCACTACATGTAACACAACAGTACAGATGGGAAGAATAATAACTGAAACTAATTCGTTTTGTTTTCTGCTGTAGAAATAAGAGAAAGACTTGGTCTTCTCTGAAAGATTTATGAGGCTTCCCATCATAAAGGAGCCTGGATTACAGCTATGCTTACTTTATAAAATGAAATTCTGCCATTATAGGCAAGAGTTCATGGCTGTAATTATTTCAATGCACTTCCCAGTCAATGTGTCTTACACAGCTGAGCCAAACCCTCTCTTACATATGCAGGTCATTTCATAAGAAGTCTAAGAGCTTCAACAACTTTGTGTGACCTTGCATTGAATAACACTGGAAAATTGATTTGGCTCTAGTAATAAAAGACCGTCTGCATTATCTGCATTCTAATTATAATTAATATAACCAGGATAACTGCTGTATTATTTACGATTAGAGCTATGGTGAGCACAGTGTAATAATAATCTGCTACATAATTTTTTATTGATCTGATGGCTTTATTGCAGAAAAAACAAAATGCTACACTGCTGTACTACTAAAATTGCCTTTCTAGACATGTCTGTTCAGAGGAAGAACGTTCATTTAACATTTCTTTTATCTCATCAAATTCCCATAGATTTTAATATCAGAGAGAGTATGATGCTTGCTTGCATGTTTGCCTTTTTTCTTGGCAAAAGGAAGGCAAAATTGACTGATTAACGCATCCATATTTTCCACTGTTCATTTTCTGGGAAACATTCATTCTTTGCAATTCTTTAGCAATTGCAACATATCTTGTTAACAGAATTGGGCTGTACCCCAAGAATGTATTGCTCTCTATTTCAACAGCAAATCTATCATTCTTTAAAAAGAAATAACGTGGAAAAATAATTTAAACTTGACAAAATTAATTTCATTTCTTCTCAAAATACTGAGCCATCACTCATGAGGCTAAATCAGTGTTCAATGATCTCACATTTGAAGTCCTCCTAAATTCTGGTGAAATGGAAATGAAGTCCATTGTAAACTACTGTGTTTTGGCAAAAACTAAATATGTAGTGGAACAGTGAAAGGCACCATTTGTAGGAATGCAGTAAAAAATCTGAAAAAGAAGGGATTTTTCAATTTCAATAGAAAGTTGAAAAAATGCAAGGGAAAAAAAATAGGATAAGACTTTTCCAGAAAGCAACTACAAAGCTCCTGTAAAGTTAGTTCTTTTTCTAATAGGATACTACTTTTATTTTCTGATCTTCACTAGATTTCAAGTGAAATAATGAGTAACTTGTATAGATGAGCACATTATTAGACTTCAGAGTTAACATTTACAAGTATGAATCTTGAGTTTATTCTTAGAATTTGATCCAGCTGCATCAAGACAAAATCAGAAATGAATTATATGTAAGATAGAACAAATACCTATCATATATTTATAGGTATTCATAATTACACATTATACTATTAATAATAGGTGTGCTGATGTTATAATCTATGAAAGAAAGATAAATTCTCACTTTTTTTATTCTTTCCCTGCCTGTTTTCATCTCCACAGTCTGTTCTTGTGGGTGATGTTTTCATGTGTTTATAACAGCTTCCGCACTCCTCCTTCATAGAGCTGACTGCATTTAAGCTCCACTGATTCCTAACCAATTATGTTATCTTAATATATTATTTTACTGTCATATTTTAGAAAAAAAAAAACCCAAATTCTTGCAGCTGCATAGGTATTTAGCTCTCATTTGTACTGCTCTTGTGAGTTATCAATTTAAATTCAGTGATCTGCCATTGAAACATGGGCTTGAAATAACTTGAAATAGCTCCCATTACTAAATCACATGATCATCCCACTAACACAAGGTTTAAACAGCACATCTTCCCTAGGATCACCTTATATTCTCCATTCAGTAGTCCCTGCTTTTGTTGTTCCTACTTCTAATTGCTCTGTTTCCCCAGTAAATCACAACAACCCAAGTCTGTCTCCCACAGCATAATGAACTAGTCTTTTTTTTTTTCCATCATGAGCACTAGATGTGATGTTCAGAAGGCCATCTCCTAGAGCAAGCATATCAAAGAGCAAGTAGCTAACCACCCTAATGTTTTCAGGTGTGGGTGTATCTGTCACCTCTGGATACAAACTATTAACATATGAAAGGATAAAACCAAAAAATACTACTGGAATGTGTTTATTACTAAAAAAAAAAGATTGATATTCATGTTAAGTATTGGTCTATATATCTGTATGAAGGCTAGAGATACATGCTTCACCAAAATATTCTACCTGAATGCATTCAAAGGAAATATATAGACACTCTACAGACAGCTATGTTTTTTCTGCATGAGGATTTCTTTTAATGGTCTAGTTTATTTCCCTTAGAAGACAAATATGCAAGTGCACTTCCACTTCTGTGGGAAAGGGGACAAAGATGTCCAGTAAGGTGATACTTAGAAAATCCTTTCTTCCTTGATCTTATTCCAGTCTCCAGTCTCTGTCTTGGCAAAATTATGACACATACAAATGGGTTTTAGGGAAGGACAGAGGTCAGAATCTCACCTGGCAACTCAATATAGTCTACTGTTTGGTCTAAATTCCAGTTCTACTGATAGAGAACTTAGAACCATAGAATCATTTATGTTGGAAAAGACATTTAAGAACATCTAGTCCAACCATTAACCCAGTATTGCCATGGCCACTGCTAAATCAGGTACCTAAATTACACATCTACAAGTCTTTTAAATACCTCCAGGCATGGTAACTCCACCGATTCCCTGAGCAGCCTGTTGCAACGCTTGACAACCCTTTCGGTGAAGAATTTTTTCCCAATATTAAACTTAAACTTTCTCTGGTGCAACTTGAGGCGGTTTCCTCTTGTCCTGTCACTTGTTATTTGGGAGAAGAGGCTGACACCTACTTCACTTACAGCCTCCTTCCAGCTAGTGCTAGTGAGTGATAAGGTTATGCCTCAGCCTCCTTATTTCAAACTAAACAACCCCAGCTCCCTCAGCCACTTTTTGTAAGACTTGTTCCCCAGACCCTTCACCAGCTTTGTTGCCTGTCTCTGGACATGCTCCAGCACCTCAATGTCTTTCTTGTAGTGAGGGGCCCAAACCTGAACATAGAACTTGAGGTGTGGCCTCACCAGCGCCAAGTACAGGACCATAATCACTTCCTGCTGGTCATAATCCTGCTGGTCATGCTATTTCTGGCACAAGCCAGGATACTGTTTAATTTAAAATTTAGATTTTCCTTCGCTTGGCTTTGGTTAGATCTGCTCAGAGATGTCCATTTTGGTTCAGCATTGATTTCAGTGAATTTGGATGGATACGAAAATGGATGGATCTTGCACCTAGGATTATTCCAGTGGACCTGCTGCAGTACCTGCTTTTATTGTATTCTAACCTACCTACAACATTTTGAGGGATTGCAAGAATATTTACTTTAACGAGATCATTCAGGTTTTTCTTTGCTTGAAAAAGTTTTGTAAAAAAGGCAAGCAGAGTATCTTATGTCTATTTTCATTATAACCAAACAAAACTGTCTTACGTCTTCAGAATGGAGAAATGCCAAAATTCCATCTTTCTCATACAACATTCATCTGATTGCTGTGGGATTTGTTTTTAAATGTCCTAAAGACTTCTGTTATTATGTAACACTAAAAAAAGAATTCTTGGATTATTTATTTTTATTATGTGTGGTCACGGCCTACATTATAAATAGAGGTTGGGCTTTTCTTGACATCCCAATTATTTCTGTGTGCAGTGGATTCATTTATAAGAAACAACAGTTCTGTAAACTCATGTTGGCTCTGAAAGTCAAGCTGGGTTCTTTCTACATCACTCATCAATGAGTATGGTGTTTCTGAGCACCAAATTAGGTCCTTTTCTAACAGCAGCTGTTGAAGGTCTTCAATGCCTTCAGTAGGTTTGTACTGATATAGAACTTATTGGAATTTATTACAGCTGTTTTGCGGAGGACCCATATGAGTTAAATCCATCTGACTCTTTCTTAGCTGTATGGAATTCTGATGTACCACCAAAAATGAGGGAGTAAACTATTTTCCAGCAAAGGGAATGCAGACAGTAAGCAGATTTTTGACCAGATAGATATTGTTAAAACTGTTCTTCTGAGCAGAGCTATATATTAAATCTGTGAGAACCTCACAAACCTTAATATTATGCTTAAATATGTCAAATCAGAACAAATGCAGTATTTTGGTTACAGTCGCTCCACTTTAATTAAAGTTTCTCTACAGAATTTTCATATATTTCTGCCCATTTCTTACGCATTACCTCTGAGATTACTGCTTTTCGTAGATAAAGTTTGGGATATGCACAAAATATTTCAGAAATTTTTGAAGCATGGGAGAATTTCAATAAAATGAAAAGTTATCAACATTATAAATGTCTAGCTGTTATTTTTTAAAAGCTAGAAAACAACAGTTTGGTATCTTAACTGAAGCCAGTTAAACTCCTCAACACCGTAGTAAATAGTGTTGATTTTGCTTAGCTGTAGAGGAAGTATTAGAATAGCAATATGAACAGATAGTGAAAAACTATGTATTTTGTAAGAATCTTCAACAAGCATGTCTGCTAATGCTATGTTTTCAAGCTGTTTACCTCAGAAACCCCCAGGCCTTTAGTTAATGTTTACTTAACCACAAGCAATTAATTCTGAAAACAGGACATCAAATTTTGCTAAGGTATGATGAAATATGAGATTCATTTCTCCTCATTCTTCCAGTCCATGTAGCTAGACAAAAGGATATCACTGTCAGGACATAATCATGTGTTACAGAGAGATACAAGGTAAAATCCTTCAAAATATGCATTGTTATTAACAAAAGTTTAGGGTGCGGCCCCATCCTCCCAAGGTCTTCCACCTCAGTTTTCATCTGAAATATGTGCTTCACTGCATATTGTTGTTCAGAATATTCTCTTCCCCTAAAGAAGAGACTTGTATTTTTCTATACCAGATACAGAGGTTGAAAAAAAAATTGTCGTGATGTTTCCCTGTAAACATAGTCTATGGAAAAAATATTTCTCGATAAAGAACATCTATCTCCTTCAGCCTCTTCACTTAGTGGCTGAACTTCAAAACCTACTTTTGGACTATTTAAAATGCTAATATGATTAATAACAGGGAATTACTTTTTTACACCAAACTACACAAGGAAATTAAATTAAAAAAACCCCAACCCTATGCTAATGCACTGTAAAGGTTGCAGTTACAAATCACAGATCTGTTCATGGATATTTCATGAGCAGAAAAAAGGCTAAATTTGTCAGATAAATTATTCATTGTGAAGTATTTGCTCAGCTCTATACTTTGCATGCGTACTGTATTTATAAATTTAACAGGGATTCTGGTGGTACCTCGGAAAGCAGCACAATGCAAATTCTGCATATTCTGCTGTAATTTTCAATTTGTCTCACCGTATGTGTTCTGTGGGTGAAATTCAACTCTCCCACACAATAGCTGGTTACCAAGGCTTTCCACACTGTTATGAAATCCATCCCCTGCTCTCCTCTCTACTCCCTCAGCAGCAATGGCTGCCTTCCCTTCACTAGGGTGGGTGTGAAAGTCCCCCAGTTTGTGCAAATAAATGGGTACTGGCAAGTTTGCAAAAAGGTGTGAGGCTAAACTTGCTGTTGGTGCTTGTCTGTGGCTCTGGAAGACAGCTACACAAGGCAGCTGAGTGGGACAGAGGTGTGCAAGGTCAGCCTGGCTGGCTGCTCTCCTCAATCCACAGTCTCCCAAAAAAGTGCGTTAACACTTTGCTTATCAGTAAAGCATTCTGCAACTACTGCTTGCTTAAGCTCATGCCAACCTTAGTCTCCAGTGTATTCTGTGAAAAAAGACACTATGTTAAGTCCTCTTGATTCTGATGAAGCGAAATGAGAGATCTGTTGTTAAGACAGCAGAGAAAATGTGAAACCCATCACCTCACAACACAGCATCTCCTCCAGCAAATGTCTCAAGAGAGGAGGAAGATCTCTGTGAACAAGAACACCAACATAAGCAGTAAACAACAAAATCAAACAGTTTTTGTCTTAAGACAGAAGAAGAGGAACATTATAGGTATTGCTTAACAAGCAACAAAATTAAAATATGCTATAATACGTAATTGTACAAGTTGGCAAGAGCAGTTATTTAATGAAAGGCAGCTAGCACTTTTAGGACTAGCTAAACATTTTTTGTTTTAGCAAGGATGCAGAGCCAACATGGGGAGATGATTTGGCAGATATTGACTGCACGCTTTTATCCTTTCAGCTGCTTAAGTTCGAGCAGAAGTAACTTGAACAGGACTACAGTTTAAGACACTAAGACTTACACAGAAGGTATTATTTTCTCTTTGACAGGGTCCAGTGCTATTTTTGTGCTATTTGATAGAGAGCTGCTGTTACGCCTCAGGGAAGGAATAGTGATTCTTTAAGTAGAGCTTGCCTAGCAGCAGCTTCCTCCGCCCTGCCCCTTCAGCCACTTTCTCCAATATTGGAAACGCCTGGCTCTCCTCTTTTCTTTTTTAAATACGCTTCATTAACTATCTCTTTGGTACTCCACCTAACAAACCCTGGCTTGTTTGTGGAGGACGTCTAACTCCGACACCAGCCACTCTGTTTGTTAGTCCCTTCCTCCCCACTCCAGTGCCCAGCCTCCCTGCCTTCTCAATCACATGTGTTGTTTCTCATTTAAATGAACAGTTGGATTCTTTTATTTCTTACAAGTGCTGGATTCGCCTTATCGCCCTCATTCCTTTGGGGGTTGCCAATTGGTTTTATCCACGGATGTATCATTTCTCATGCTTCCCTTTTTTCTTACAAAGAGAAAGAACCACTTCGTCAACAAGCCTCTCTGGAGTGGAAGATTAAAAACCTAGACATCACCTACCTTGCAGCGCTACTCCCAACTGGGTTGTGTAAAACTCAATTAAACTTGTCCCCATTGAATACTGCATTACAGTACATTAAACAGAAAATTCTTCAAGCGTGATGACAAAGCTTGAAACCTTGCCTCAAAGCTGTTCCTTGTAGCTTTCTTTAACATTTCAGTCTTTATGGTGCAAGTCTCCCGTTGACACAACTTTAGTCCAGCTATGAAAAATCACAGAGCCCCACAGGGATTAAAAGAGAAGGAGGGGAAAAAAAAAAAAAAAGAAAACCCTGTCAAAGCTGGTCTTGGCACTTTCCTTAGTGCATCTATTGAAACTATATCATCAGCAGACTAGAACCTCAGAAGTACAGAGAGACCTATGAACAATCTGACAATTTAAAACAACACTCTGTTCACTCCATTCAGTTGTCTTTATTCATTTTCTTTTCAAGAGAAACAGATATTCATAATCTCCCTCAATCAAAAAATTTACATAATGCCTTAAGATTGTACCAAAGTATGAATTACAGAATGGTAAAATTTTGAGAAAAATAAGATGTCAAGCTAAGAATTACAACCTCCTCCCAAATTAAGATCCCAATACAGAACTGTACCTCACCAATGTAAATAAAACAGCAAAACTTGCTGCTAATATTTCAAGTATTAGTTTCTTCACTTTATGAAACAACAATGACAAATTTAGCTAAAAATTGTTTCTACCTGAGCTCATACTAGCTCTCCAACTCTCTTCTCTTCAAATTGTAAGCAACTCAGAGTGAATTGTACACAGGATAAGGGTTTTATATTAAAATCTCCCAAAGGAAGAGAAAAGGAAAAGGCTGAAAAAGGAAAAAAAAAAGAAAAAAAGAGGACATCAAACATATTCACAAAAATTCCCACTTTTCTTACATAAATCTAATGAAATATAGCTGTGTTAATGTCAGCACTTCCAACTCCATGTACATACAGGAGTTATCAAAAGCTTGGCTGAGTAGCTACATTTCAACAATCCATCAATACACTTCTAAAGAATTCTTTATTCTCCTGACTCTTTATAATGATAGATGTAAAGAGACACACTGAGCATTCAAATCTTTCCTAAATAATAAGGCTTGAAATGTTTGCTTTTTACCTCCTGCCTTAAAAGCATGTATACTGTTACTGCACATGATACAAAGCATTTTAAGAACACTTTCATTCAGGAAAAAATGTCCTGCATTTTCATCCATAAATGCTGTAAATCATGCATTCACTACTTTGTCTGCTCAGACATGAAGAATACTGTATATTATATCTCTTTCTTGTGTACTATTACTTTAATTTATGCAAAGTATTCTGAGTAAATAATACAAAAAGATTTTGAAGATGCCGTATGATATGCATGCTATTGCTCTGCAAAACTTATTTATTAGTCCAGCTATGTGTAGTTAAGTGCTAGATTATCACACATAGACTGCTTTATGATCTCTGAAAAAGAGAGAACGATGTATCTCATTTTTAAAAGGGAACAAAGGCAAATGTAATTATGCAACCCACATATTACCAAAACTCAAATACTTCCAGCAGTTCCTGTTCATCCCCTGAACTCTATATAAAAATCCTGCATAGCTTCTCTGCTCTTGTGAGACCACATCTGGAATAGTGTCCAGTTCTGGGCCCCTCAGTTCAAGAAGGACAGGGAGCTTCTGGAGACAGTTCAGCACAGGGCCACCAAGATGATGAAAGGAGTAGAGCATCTCCCTTATGATGAAAGACTGAGGGAGCTGGGGCTCTTTAGCTTGGAGGAGACTGAGGGGTGATCTCATTAATATTTACAAATCCATAAAGGGTGGATGTCAGGAGGATGGAGCCAGGCGCTTCTCAGTGACTTGCAATGATAGGACAAGGGGCAATGGATATAGGCTGGAACATACGAGGTTCCAGAGAAATAAAAAGAAGAATTTCTTCACTGTGAGGGTGATGGAGGACTGTAATGGGCTGCCCAGATGGGTTATGGAGACAAGTTCCTGTGTGACCTACTCTAGGTGGTCCTGCTCTGGCAGGGGGGCTGGACTAGATGATCTTTCAAGGTCCCTTCCAACCCTTAAGATTCTGTGATTGTCTCTGGTGTTTTAACTTGTCAAAGATCCTGCTGGCAATGCAATATTTAGGATCTCTCATGAAGAGATGACAGACTTGAAGAGAGACTTGGTTAATCTTTTGGGGGGACGTTTACATACCTGAATTTCTGTACAGTAGGAAAATGAGGAAAGAAATGAGAACAATGAATGAGAAAAAATACTCGATTGCTCTCTACTCCTCTACATCAGTTTTGTACCCATAGATGCTAAAGAAGATAACATTGTGATGCAAAAATACAGAAAATGAACAAATCAAATGCTATATCCTGAAAGTATTTTAAGTATTGAAAAAATGTTAACTGCTGTTTTCAGTGTTAACGATATAGTCTAACTGGTTCAGTACTATGTAAAAAGCCCATTTTCCACAGAAATAGTAGTTATGTCAAGATAAAAAAATACAATATAGTAACCCTACAAGCATACTGAGCCTAGAACTCTGAAGTTGTCTGTAACAATAGAAAAGTAAGACTGTTTCCTTAGTAAGTAAAAGTAGGACTGTTTCATCAGAGTAATTTCTTCTTTTTTGTATCTTCTCTTTTCAGTATTATTATACAAAACTCCTTAACAAATATTAACCTATTTTCATCAGAGATGCCACATGAAAATAAAAATTGAAGAATAACAGCGCATAGGTTTTTCTTGTGCTCAGCTGGCCATATGCACCTACTAGCTATTTTTGGGGGGCTACAGCTACCAAGTTCATTGTAGTATGAACCACAGGCAACCTTTTACCAGGATCTGACAAGTTGTTACTATGTCAAAATGACATAGTTTGAGAAACCAGGAGTCTGATTTGTGGCGTACAGCTAAAATCTTTTTGGGCCATTTCCAAAACACATGATTAGATTCAGATTTACTGTTAAAAACTGCAGGCTGTTTTTAACAGGCTTTTTTTTTTTTCCCCCCCAGTAGCCGATGTTATTAGCAATTGGAGCTGGAATCTGTCAATTGCAAATGCAAACTGACCCATCTTTTCTCCAAAAAGAATGAAGGTAAAGAAACTAAGTAAAAAGAATGATGCTGGATATTAATGGTAGACTGTCAGGCTAATGTACTCAAAGGAAACCTTAGCTAATCAGCTCCTATTGATTCTTCTATAACACTAACATCCCAGAGAGAACACAAGGGATGTGATACAGTCATACAAGACTGACACAAAATTTCCTTCTATATCTTCAGGTTAAGGACCAACTCTTGGATCTCCTGTGTACTAGTTTAACAGCCATAAAGAATCCCATTTCAAGAAAACGCTCTTGTTGAGAAAAGTACTTCTCAATGAATGCTTTTGCAGACTGCTGTGACTCTGGAACTGAATTGTCTCTGTACAATTAGATCTTTGAGTATTCAACTATTCACATTTTCAAACTTTGCAATAATTAGCAACACACAACAAAAATCCAAGTGCTAATGCTAGGATCATGCTTCACTTCACTGAATATGTACATAAGTTCTTAAAGAGAAAAGGTCATATATCAGCTCATCGCTTCCTTTGAATCTTCTAGCAGAATACATTAAAGAGTTGTTTTAGGTGTAATTGATCTGAAATAGGGTTTTTTTCTGCTTAACATCACTTAGGAGCATTTTTATAAAAGTGAGGGATGTGTTTTGGAAAGAACAATTTTAGTGATGCTATAGATCATCTTTTAAATGTCAAAAAAATTTAAGTTGCTCAATGTCCTAAGTTAATCCATTTGTTATGTATGTTCTAGATTATAAAATTAAAATCAAGTCAAGGAAACAGAATGCAGAATTTTGTTCCCTTTACAACTATTTCTGTAGGACAAATTGAAGAGAAAATAAATAATGAACTATAGAAAGTATACCAGAAAATAGGGCAGTGTAACACATATAAAGGTGATGATTATATTGTGTCAAGACATTTCACATGTTATGGTGCAGTGGAGGTAATTGAGAAATAGCCTGCATGTACAAAACCAGAATTCTCTCCTTGAATTACTGCAAAGCTTAAGACATTTAGGGATTTACATAAAAAGTACATGGAAAGAGAAAGAACTGTATTTAAAGAGTTGATGTTTTGGGAGAGTGCAAAGGGCCAAGCGTGGCTTCCACGAAAATGGTTTATTCCTTAAATCATTATTAACATTTCAACTTGTTCTCTATCTTAGCTAGTTAAATCCAAATCAAATACATACTACTTTCCATCACAAAATAGCTTTCTTACTAAATTACTCCTGGCCCACTGGCCCACAAAAGACTCTCAGGATGGGATTCTAATGTATAGTCAATACTTGCTTAGCCCTAATTAATTTCTACTTTAAGAGGGACTAGAAGATAAAAGTCTTGCAACTCATATTTCAAGTTACACTTTCCACCAAAGTAAGGCACTGAAAAATATCATTGTTTTGATTTTACACTTCATTTGCTCCAATGATAAATACAATTTAATTGAACCTTAATCATAAAACTGGCTTAGCCTTAGCAATCTGTCAGTATTATTTTGTATTTTCATTTAATTGTAACTTGAAAATGATTTAAACATCACACAATTTAAAATGCACGTGCAGCCACCATAAAAGCAAGCCTGTTCTCATTTAAAAGACCTGTTTATTACTAGAAGATGCGTAGTGATCACTTGATATCATTCCTCTCATTTCCTAGTGTTAAACAGTTCTTTTTCATATAACACTTTAAGTTCAATTGCACATCTTACAATATCAGCAAACACTGTGGTTGGCCAAAGACACTGTAGTCTCCCCTACATTTCAGTGCTTCCACTCCTATGTCTCTGAACAGTTGTTCCAGCTAACAGACAAGCCACAAACAATACTTATGTTCTAAGTTGCAGGTTAGGGCACATCAGTCAATTCCCATTAATTCACCCATCTTTGGTTTTCTCAAAAATGTCTTGCGTTTGTTCAGATCTTGAATAATTTGTGTACTGCTATTAAGTGCAACATATTTTTACCATGGTTTTTTCATGTATTCAATTGTAAAATAAATTTTCAGTTTGTACATTTTTCTACATGAGCACTGTTACAAACAAGAATTCTTCATTCACAGAAACAATGTTGTAGAGCCCAGTATGTATTAGCTGACTGTGCACTTTTATTTTTTAAATAAGAGATTACAATGGTTACTAAATCCACCTGATTACTTTTCTTCTAGTGTTTTTAATATTATTTAATCTTTCAATATTTTTTTATATTGGTTTGCACTCCGTAAAATGTGTATGTTTTCCTGTGTCATCTACCTTCACCAGTTCTTGCAAAACTAGCATTCTTCTGTAATTTACAAAGCTAATACTAGCAATACTAACAATGTTGGTTAGGACTTATGATTTCTACCTTGTAAACTCATTTCCAAGTAATATTGCCTCACAACGATTATTAACCTGTGATAGTATAATTGCTCACAATAGCTGGAGTTGCCTACGCAGAAGTACACATTGCAGTCATAGGAAGAGATTTCAGAACTTTTTCTGGCTTGATGAAACACTAACTGAGCTGTGAGGTGAGCTTTTTTTTGTATGTATACATGTACGCCTGTATACTATGATATTACCATAGGAAAATTATCTTACAGGTAATTTCTGCTCCAGTATCAAACCTTGGTTCTGCATGCCACTGATTGATGCAGTCATGTGCATCACAGCTCAGTTTCAGAACATCTCTACTAAATCTTCAACATCACAACTAGTTTCAATGTCACAATTCAGGCACACTCTAGTACAGATTTCTGTTTGTCAGAATCACATTGCCCCACATGTCGTGATGGAATGAAAATGAAACAAGAAAGAAAAAATGTAATCTGACAGTTTTTTTTTCTCTTCTTTTTGTAATACCAGCCCCCCAGCCATTTTAAGAAAACTGCTAAGTTCTCTCCATGTCTGCACTAACACAGGTTCATTCCTTAGATATTAAACACATCTCAAAGTACACTGAACCTTCTCCGCACTTTCTTCAGCTCTCCTCAGATAAGAATAGAATGGTGGGAAGGCTGAGGGATGCCTCAGAGCTGGTGAAAAAGGCAGCTGCAGGCACTGAGAATATCCGGCCTCATTTCCAAGGGAGACTGCAATAAGAGCCTCCTGTATTTTGTGCCATGCTGTAGTTATTTCTGTAACCTCCCCTTTCTCTCCTCCCCATTTCACTATACACACTTCATAACTTACCCCCAATAACAGGGTGCAATTGCCTGAGGAAAAACTGATGTGGACCACAGTGCTGGCCTCAGCACCACAGCGCCCCACTGTGAAGTCCTGCTTCTTGTAGCCTTTATCTATAGCAGGGAGCAGTGCTGGAATGCCATGGGAGAAGGAAAGAAGTGCTAACATTGATCTTTGGATCAGGGAGCAAAAAGATTGATCCCTAGGATCAACAAAAAGGTCAGGATTCAGTCACACATGATCTGTGGTTATAGCTCTTAAGTAATTTCTGGAAAACAATGTAGAGAGAAGTACGTATGGATGTGACTGAGGGTTGCATCTCGACCACAATTTCTGTTTAAGGAAACCTACATACCAGAAGAGCTTTTTCAGTTACTTTTGGCTCTGAATCAATTTTCCTGAGCATAAAACAAATCTCAGTGTCCTTGGCATGCAAGAGGATCTATGCACTTCTTTTAACACTGTTTTTATACTTCTCTGATAGCAAGAAATCTCTTTAGCCTCCTAAATTGACAATGAGAACAAAAATGACCACAGATTGAGGCAGGATCCAAAACACAGCTGGGGAACTTGAGAAGAGAGAACTGCTGGTTGTGCCACTGCCAATGTAAGCAAGCACAGCAGTCACCTGCTGGAGTCTCCAGAGTAACAAGAATAGGAGCTTCGGGACCTAATAACAAATTGCCGGCTTCCAGGTCAATTAAGTGGCCAAAAGACACTTGAATTCCACCCACTGTACCATAATAATGGCCTTGTTTGTAAGTAGCTAGAGACAAAACATATCTAACAGGATTTTAACATTACATTCCAAGCAGTCCAGCTCTACAGCCCTCTTGGACATCACAGCTGCATGTCACACTGGTTTTCCTGGGAGCTTGGAACCTTGAATGCTGTGAAAGTCTTCCCTGTGTTATTACCATCAGGCTTAATTCATTTAGAGGTAAGTGGCACAGAAATCTCCCATCGCACAGTCAGTTATGCACAAAACCACCTCGAATGAGAAGAATACATTTCTACATTTATTTGCTTTTGCTTTTATGTGGCATACTATATTGTCTTTTATCACAAATACACAGTAGCAATATTTAACAGGAATCACTACAAAACAGGTTGCCGATTAATCCAGCCCTGTTTCCTCTCATACAGACATTTTATACTCGGCACCAATGGAGCTGTCTGAAAAAAATGACCAAGGTTTGATTTTAGGCTTCTAGGTCATGGTTTCACCTTGACAACAGCTCTTTCATTTCAAGAAGTAACATTTGCCAGGATCCCTAAGGTGTTTTCATTTTTTGTCAAGTAGTGCAAGAAAAGAAAAAAAAAAAGTATGAAAAAATGATAAATCTTAATTCAGAAGCTGCAGGACTATCTCTGTGTCTCCAGCACAAAACTTCAAATCCAATCCAGGACCTGGATGTGTATTAGAAGGCTGCAGATTTAAACCTTGTCCACCATGATCAAACTGGATTTATGGAGCATCATAACTCTCCAGACACCATCCAGCAGCTTATTAATTTAATAGACTCCTGTCCATTCCATGATGTTCCTGCCCTGACAGTCTCTCAAGATAAGGCGAAAGCCTTTTGACAGGACAGAGTGCATATATATTTTCTTCTGTTTTCCTGTGGATGGGGTTGTCGACAACTTGAAACGTGTGGCTCAGCAA
This sequence comes from Colius striatus, assembly GCF_028858725.1. Taxonomy (NCBI): domain Eukaryota; kingdom Metazoa; phylum Chordata; class Aves; order Coliiformes; family Coliidae; genus Colius; species Colius striatus. Next base: position 77,765,166 of record NC_084762.1, on the reverse strand, counting down.
ATTTGGGGGCTTTTTTTCTTCCCTCTTGCTTTGCAGGGAAGATGACAGAGGTAACGTTACTGTGTGCCAAGGTGGGTCATAAGGTTAACTGCAGGCCTCAATATTTATTTAGCATAATGGATGGAAAAACTAATTTGATTAAAAAGAAATAAAACACATTCAGAATCTAAGCCATAATTCTGAAAATAATAACAATATTCTTCTATAAAATGATTTCTAAATGACTGATTCTACCACAATTGAGTTAGAAAAATGAGGGACAAATAAAGATCTTGAAAAAATAAAAAAAATCTCAGTGTGATATTTGTATTTATTTTTTGCCAGTGCTCTGAATGGTTGAAGCAATATTTTTTTTCACATGGTCCCACTGTGAAGTACAGACTTGGCTTCTGTTTCATCCTAAACATTTTCTCATAGGTGAGTGCTACACTCAGTTTACAGCTTTATATAGCTTTGGTCCAAAATACACAATTCTGTGCAAATCACATCAGTATTCTCTCTATTTCCTTGCCTCTTCAAATGAAAAAGAAATCCAGTTTCAAACTATGAAATATAAGTGACAAGAACAACATAAGGAAAAAAATCTCAAACACATGAGAACAACCTAAAAATTTCTCTAGGCTGCTATGTAATTGAAATGCACTAACAATGAACACAAGCATTTTCATATTGAAAGTGAAAACTTAGCTGTTCTGAATTTCTTGTCACCTTCCCTTTATTATTTACATGCTTAAAACTTATAGGGCATGTAATAATTCACTGTGTGCTATTATATGTATATTTTACTAATTCCAGAAAGTTGTACAAAATAACCTTTTTCTTGCAGATAATTCAGACCATTTACAAGGCCCTGACCTCTAAACTCCCTAAAGCAGATAATCCCCCATTAGATCCATTCGCACAGGTAAAAAGTAAGATTCTGTTTTGTGAGTTCTTTGATGCCTTAATTGTGTTTGAATTAAGTCCAAAATACTGTGTCTGCCATTAGCAAGCAATAAATATCATTAGTCACAGGGACAAAATATTTTCTCCTTATGTGGCCAGTGAGTAAAGTGGAAGGACTGATTTGCAATAGTTTCACTTGCAACAGTGTCATCAGGCATCCTTCCTTCTCAACAGCCCTGTAAAACCAGATGCAAATTGTGCCATCTACTTGCCCACCAATCATGTTTTTATGTCTGCCTCTGGAGAAATATTTTGCAATTTTTCAGTACTGTTGAAAAAGGAATGTGAAACAAGCTCTTCCATTGACTTTTCATATTAGGATAAGCATTGCATGCATTTTGTTATGAACTCAGATTTTTGTCAGTTGATACAAAGAAAGAACAAAAATCTGTAGCGCCACCAAAGGCTTTAGCATGTTGTTTAGCTAATGGAGGCATCCCACAGGATATCAGATCCTGCAGTTTTCTGACTGTCTATGTGGAATAGACTAGTAAATTCACTCATATTGCTTATTAACAGCATGCAGAAAGAAGTCCCTTGCAATTTAAAATATATGTCCCAAGTCAACCTTTGGCCTATTAAACAACTTGTTCTCTGACCCAAAACAAAATATGCTCATATTTTAATGCAGCAGTATTTAAACTCCTTATGATATTTGACCTGTATCTCATTAGGGTCTCTGACACTGTATGTCTGTGGTGCAATGTATCATTACACTGAGTGAAGTTGTAGGGGAAAAAAAGAGTATTTGCTATCTGAGAACTCATTTGCTGGGGAAAACGTGGTATCAAGGACTTCACAGAACAATTCAGAAAAGTAATCCTCTGTCAGTAAAGAAAATTTAAGAAATCTTCTGTTGCAACAACTGACTTTTCCTGTATGTTAAAAAATAGACTGTTTAAATTAGCAAAATTAATTAAAATTTGCCTTCAGTTCTTAGTAGTAATTTCATGTAACCTTTTTGCAGCATTTGTATCTTCAACACATGGCACATACATCAGCTAAATGACTCATCTCAGTGCCAGTGAAGTAAGTGAGCAGTCACATATTTACCGACTTGTTTTAAGTCAAACACCAGGCTGGGCCGCGCAGCCAGGGGCAGTCCCAGAAGAGCCAAGAACAGCCCTCTGCTCCTAGCCCCGGCTTCTGCTCTCCCTCCTCCTGTGTGCTGCCTCTCCTCCAGCTTCTATTTATAAATTAGCTACATGACACAGTTTCAATGTGGGCAGCTGTCATTTTAACTAATCTCATCCTGTAAATCCACCCTAGCAGGCTTGTTCTCTATTGTGATTGGAGAATAGACTTTTTTGGGTAGCTTTCAAAAGCAGCATCTGTTTGAGCAAGCACCCATCCCTTAGCTGTGCAGAAAAACACTCCCCCGAATTCCCTCCCCCCAATTTTGTGTTCACGAAAAAAAAAGAAGACAATTCTCGGATCTCACCCTTAGGCAACATCCTCCCTAGCCAGGATTTTGTTATAGTCGCGCAGTGGGCACTGACTGTGATTTCACTTACAGAGGGATGGAGGCTTTTTTATGGCATTTGATATCATGTGTTTGCACCACTGGGACAATTAACAGGACCATCCTGTGGAATTACTTACGAAGATGTCACGCGGTGCCTGTGGAACCGCACTGGGGTGAGGATGGTTTTTTCTCATCCTGCATCCTCTCAGAAATAACGAAGGGCATAAACTACTCAGTGAGGCCAGGCAGAGGAGGAAATAACATCAGTAAATCACTAATGGAAATGCAAAACCAAACACCGCCTCACACAAAATGAGATGACGGATGGCTTGAGAAGCAAACGAGTTGCTCTTGGCGGCCGGCTCCTTCACAGCAGCCATACCCAACACCGTCCCACTACCCTGCCCTGAAGCACCTGGACCCCTCTCTCCACAGGGCAGGCTGAAAAGCAGCCATTTTCTGATTTGGGGTTTGCAGCAGAAGATGTGTCCTGCAGCTGCTACCCAGCCAGGCGGCATGCTCGGTGGCACGCAACACGACCCGGTTGGCCCAGACACACGTTAAACATGTTGGTTTTCCTGCGCAGAGTTATCCTGTGGTGCTCTGCAATCAATTACTGTTATACCACCATCATTAATAATTTTCTTAATGAAAATGATTCTGTTGATCTCCGTTGTATTTTAATTATCAGAGTTAAGCATAATTACACTGCAGCTCTGAGCTGGCATGTAGACTCCTTTAGGGCGCAATTTTGTTTTAACACACTGATAATGTAATTTTACATTGTGTCAGTTGTTTAGTTATTATCCAGTCGTACAATTCCGCTGTATTCCTGATAACAGATAATAACCTTAGCACCTCCTATATCCTGAAGTCATTTAAAAAGCAATATTGGAATTTCACAACTAGCTAACTTAATCGCCTTATGATTTTATAATTCCCACAGCTAAATATTTGTACAGAAACCCTGTTTTAACAATGCCACTAAACATACAGTATCCATACATTTCACAGAAATAACATGTAGAAAAATGTCTGTTGGGCGAGCATGGCTTTCAGTACGTGCACTGTATGTTTCACACGGTTTCTATTCTATTCAGTCACAATTCATTTTTTAAAAATCCCTTACAATCCCAGTGGAGATTTGCACTTAATACCCAGCCTCCTCCTAGGTTGTGGGGGCACTCCTGCCTCTGGTCTTAGAGATTTACCAGGTCTGATGCACAACTCTGTTAGACACAAATGCTTCTCAAGTACACTATGTTGTGATGAACTTTATGCACTAATACTTCCTACCAATGTATCTTGCTTGAACTATGGAAACTCTGTGGCGCGCTTTTTTTTTTTTTTGAAAGAACATATTTATAATTCTAGATAAGTTAAAATTTGTAAAATCTGTCTCTCAAATGTCACTTACTGTTTTCAGGAAATCTCTTAAATTATTCAATAGACTATTTTTGAAACATGAGAGATGTCTGACATAACCATGAGTAGCCAGTTTGTATCAGAGTTTGTAAAAAGGGATACTTGAACTGTTTTTCCCGTTTCTAATTTATTCTACTATTGGGGAAATGTAGTTATAAAAAAATACAGATGAAAATAAGTAATCCTAGACTAAATAGGATTCACTTCAAATACTGAATAGCTATTCACTCTGAATGTGTGATTTTAAATAACTGGTTTCTTCATCTAAAAATTTGCATAGAAGATGAATTGTGATTCGACTGTAATAACTTAGCAATGTAATCCTACATATGTGCATCATATATATACGTATCCATAAGTGCACAGCAGTTTTGTGTTTGCTTGCCTAGGGAAACTATTTCATGGAGAGCTTTGAAGGAAAACAGGGAGATAGCTGGCCTGCTCAGATTCATTTTCAATAGGAACTACACATCAAACTCCTCTCTGTGTGATTATCCTGTGTGCAATATGTGGGTGATTACGGTGTCCACAGCCCCTTAAGTGAACAGGAAGACGGGCTGACATTCCTGTGCTCTCCTGAAAATTCTGCTCTCAAAGATATACCTGTAATAAGCTAAAGGGAAACATAGCATGTGCTTCTGACTCTGCAACTGATCAACCAGTGCCATGTACTGCTAGTCAATTCTTAAACTTATTTTTCTCTTAGAAATGTACCAATTTGCTCCACTCATCTTGGACATAGTAAGGAAAACAGCTCCCAGGTGACCAAATCTACTAGATGTACAATTCCACACATTTGTTCATCTAATTGCTTTCAGAAATAACAATGAGTTGCTAAGCAAACTAACAAAATTATATACATACAACTACAACATAACATCGAATTACAACTACATGCCAGCTGACACCGTTTCATTAGAAGTAATGGCACTATAGGAGACAGAAAGCTAACACAAATCAAGGCAATGTAATCTGGAATAATGAGATACAAATTGAAGGAAGAAACATTATTCTATTTATTTATTTTACCATCTTCTATTTGACATTGTTTTGTGATCCAAGCCAATTAATCTTTCTAGTACAAAAATCCCAGCAGAGCTCAAGGCAAGTGTAGGTGCTTAATGAACAACAGAACAGTCAACTCAAAGCAGAAAGAGATGAATGGAATGCAGTGAACGTAAAGCATATCTCAAACTTATTTCCTGCATTAGTTTAGTGAAGTAGCAGGTTTTTAACATGTATTTATAAAATCGGGGTCAAACCTATCCTCAGCTTTAGTTACAACGCACATCTGTGGTAGAGATAACAGAACTCACCTTGAGCAATACCTTGTTAACCAAGTACTAAAAAAACCAGCATCATTAGTGAAACAAAATCCAGCACATTTGAATGAAAAGACTAATGTTTTAGGCTACTGAGACTGCACCAAATTGAAGAATGTTTTTAGTACTTGGAAAAAAAAAAAAAATTTTAATAGATTCAATCTATCCAATCAGACAGATAGCACTGAAAACGTCTAATGAATCAGTGTTTGTAACGTACTTTGAAGATAAAAAGTGCTACTGGTATATATGTGCTAAATATGATTATAATTACAGAAATAATGTAATACTTGATAAGATGCCATACCATGGGAATTTGCAGAACCTCTATTTTAGAGTGCAAGTAACTTTCCATTACATTAAAAAGTTTGCCTGTGAGTATTCAGGACTATGAATAGCAAACTGCAGCTCTGGATTTATGAGAAAAGCTTCACTACGTCACTCATAACTGATTTATCCATTCGGGTAGCAATCAGCAAGCTGCGAAGGAAGTACAGCTCAACTGTTTCTAGATCTGAGCACAGTTCTCTAGTACTGCAGGTGTTTCAGGTTGCTGAATGAATGTGTTGGCATTCTGTAATTATAATAGAAAGAATTTATAAGACCCTGGTGTGCAACTCATTTTTAACATGCAAATTCCCTGTTTTCAGTGTTTCAACTTTCAAAGGCTTGTGGCAGTTTAAAAGCAATCCTCTTATAAGTGTATAAATTGCAATGATTATAGGAACAAGTTGTAATTGTTTCTAGTAAGTTTTTAGGAGCCTTTGATGTTTCGATTAGTGTTTTGTATGTTAATATATTGATATGGGTGCTTATTTGCCTGGATGCTTGTATGCTGAAATGGTCACTAGGTTGCCTCAGCAAATAAATCTTTGATCTCAGTGGGTCTGTTTGGTTAGAAATAAAACCTAAAAGAAATTAAACAAGAACAGTGCATTTTCTGAAGTATTCACAAAGTGCTGAGACTGGCGATTGAAATACAAGGAAGGAAAGTCATAGTTTTGCAACCTGATCTTCAGGGAGAATGCCATAAATAACTTATTCCATGTATTCAAGCAGTGGGTTTTTTGGTATGTTTTTTTTGTGTTTTCATTGTTTTTTTAAAACACACTGCAATGATATTGTAACTGCATTTACAAAGCTTTCACAGTGACTGACCAAACAGCGTGGTGCACAGTCCATGGCACTGTGGACTAAGCCAAAGGCTCATTGGGTTGGTTCAGGATGCAAAACAAATGCCTCTGCATCTTGAACCAAAATAGCTGTTAGATGTGGTAGGTTAGACAAAGCATGTTTAGGGGATCTCCTAAGAACTCATACTGACTTGTGTAAATTCACACAAGCCAGAAATGATATGCATTGCCACCATCCAAAACATTCTAGTGAAGCATCATGTTGTGACACTACACAGGGACTGGAACGTCAGAGGTGACAACCCTGAAATCCAGTTCTAGTTATCTTTTGTTACTCTGTTGATATGAAGTCTTATTATAGTCCCATCAAGCTCACATTCTTCTTATAAAATCAGTTTTCAGTTGGTAGTCTACAATGTAACATGGAGAAATGCTATCCAGTATGCCTAATAAAATGTCAAAAAGAATCCACTTATTTAAAGTGTATAGATTGTACTATGTTTCCCAAGAGATGCTAGCTCTCAGAGACAAGCGGATATAGTATGCCTATGTCGACTAATGTCCTTACATGTTTATCAAGCATTTAGTACATTACAGACGACATGTGGGGTTTTTACAGCATTAAAAAACCTCAAAATCAACAAAAAAATAAACCCAAAAATCAACGAAAGCAGAAAATGGTAGGAAAATGAGAACGATTTGTTTGGCTTTAAGGGGAGACAAAGTACTTCACTTCCCTATTAAGCAACAGTTATATTTTTATTTCGGTAACTCACACAAGAGGATCAAGAAAAAAATCAGCTTATGTTTACCTTTGCTGTACACAATGCAGTTGTTTTTGTTGTCTTCTACTCCTTGCCAAGTCACATCCAGCAACCACTTGGGGCCAGCAGTCAGTACCATGGGGACTGAAGCCTTTGTCTTCTGTAGGAAAGATGATAACAAAAAGATGCCATTTGCTTGCCTTGATTAAGAACTTGAATAATAATAGTAATAATCACTTTATTTGCAAACAACAAAATCTCCAAACCCATAAGCCAAGGTCTTATTCCCCTGCCTCAGGATTTTTTTAAGAAGACATAAGCAGTAAGCTCCAGTTCTTTCACTGATTGAATGGTGAAACTATTATCAAGGATTTTTCCGAATGATATTGGATCAGATCTCCAAGATTAAGCAGATCTCTGGTGGCTGAGAATTATAAAGGGAATGCAGATGACTTTCACAGCAAAGAGCCAAGTGTTTAGAAGTGAACTTTAGACACATTGTCCTTCATTATCAATGGGATCTCACTATTTCCTGAAACAGACAGGAAAGAATTTCAAGAATCAGTATCCATTTCAAAGATCTGTCCTGGGTAACATTTGTATTATTATAGGAAATTGTTCTGAATGGATAATGGAATTTTTCTCCTTTTGCTAAGTGTTGATGGGTGCTTTTACTATGTCTGAAATAATAATAATGCTAATGATTCACTGCACTTCGTCTCCAAAAAGTCTGTAAAGAAGCTGTATTAAAAAATTCAAAAGCACAAAAGTAAAGCATGACATCTATTGCACCTGAAAGGAATACAGGCAAGGAGATACACACTTAACAAAACTGTCTCCCATGCATATTTCAGATTCTATACTTAGAGAATTTGGTATTTGAGGAGATAAGGTAGAGGTTTATAATTTATTAACAAATCCTTTTACTAATCAAATGGCAAAACTCCTGTGGGTAACGCTGAGTTTGTCAGTATGTGGCACTGAGATGGCACTTAGACTTCTATTATTCACAGTTCTTTTTCTTTACATCAAGCATGAAACCACAATAGACAATAGTACAGTTACCATGTAACTTATTTTTTTCCTCCTGGGAAATAATTCTGTCCAAAACATTCCAATCTTTTCCTAGGGAATTTGATCAATTATTTCTATATTCCACCAATAATTCTCTGTTTGGCTCCAGCTACGTTCTATTGAAAAGTTATGTATGATTAAGAGAGTGAAAAAAATTTAAGATAGGGAAAATCATATATTTACATTGACGTTCCAGATTTGTTGGCCACATTTACAACCTGTGACTATTCTAGAAATAACGCAAAGTATATTAAGACTTACTACACAATAGTGTACATTCCCAAAATACACATGTAAGTATTTATTAAAAATAAGATATCATTTAAAATATTTTAGTTATAGAAAGTTATATTAAAAATATTATACAAGAGTTAATTTATGCTATATCAATATTTTAATAATGATGACAGAATATGTGTCACAGTTCTTTTTTTTAAAAAAAATCTATTTATTCTTTATTTTATCCAGTATAGTAGTTCTTGCTTAATTTGCATTGTATATTTTGCATTCTTCATTAAAATGTTTATGCATAAGTCACACTTCTGATATGCACTCTGTAACGTTATTCAGCTTCCACAAGTGCAGGGAAAAACAGACATAAATGAAGAATGAAATTACTAGCTAGCAACAATATACTTAACTAACACAAAAATACTGCAACTAGACACATGCAATGTCTCAATTCCTAATACTACTCCTTCTATGAGAAATTGTAGAAAGTGTGTTTGCTGATATGAAATAGTACAAGAGTCAGCCCTACTCCACGCATTTGAAATCTGAATTTAAATTTTAATTGTCCAGAAAACAAGACAAATTTTGTAAAATGAAGATTGGTTAAGTTCATATATAAATGATCAAGAAGTCTGGTATTATGAATTATAAAATCAGTGCAAAGTATTTATGTACAGACTGCACACAAATATCGATGTGAATGAGGCATGAACTGAAAAGATCTGAAACAGATGAGATGAACGATAATCAAAGTACCATCTCTATCTTCTGTTACAGAAAACTCTGGACTTTATTGTCATTTATACCAAAACATGGCTAAGGCTGCTACAGAAGAAAAGCAAGAGTTACTACTTTTCACATATCTGAGAATCTTACCTATAGTAAACACAAATGTTAACATGAATGGTAGCACCTGTGACTGCGTAACCGTAATGAAGCGGAGGACTGACGCATGTTCCTACTACATGCTGCATTTCTTCAACTACCATTTCAGACAAGTCTTTAACATGTTTTTTTGCCCTTATTTGTGCTCTCAGTCTCTGGTAATCACAGTACAATCAAAAGACAGTGCAATATTATCCAGGCAGTGGACTTTTCCATAATAAATGATTAAGACATTCATAAATGATCATAAATGATACATCATAAATGATTTAAGACATTCAAACAAGTCTTTATGGTTTAAGTTGGAGGCCAAATTAAAAAAAAAAACAATTAAAATCAAAATTCTATTTTTTAAGTGTGGCAGGGATTATCTATTTAAGTTTCACAGGGTCAAATTCCTATTTCTTTTTTTCTTCTTCCCAGACATCTGACATTTCATTGTGTATCTCCCAGTTTTAAGGGTATTATTTGCATTAAGGTGGTATCAAAAGCCTCAAACAGTATCAGGATCTTGTGCTGGGCAGTAGTTTATTATCCACATAGACAGGACAAATAACATGTCCTGGGAAAGGATTATACATAACTACAAGCTGCTGAGGAAGAAATGAGATGCGGAGATCCTATTTGACTTTCTCATGGAGATTGATTTCTCTAGCAAGTGGCAGGCTTAGTTGCAGGCCACCATACCTGTTTCTTCTAGACAATGAAAGGAGCCAAGGCCAGTGCATCATCCCTTCTGAGGGAGCAGCAGGTAGTAGCAGGCTTTTACTGAACTTTGAGAAACACATGGAGATTACTAAATTGGCTTCCAGGTCAGCTTGGCAGTAAAACTGGTAATCACTTCAGCAGCTGTGAGTAGTCTCTAGCCACTGCAGATATGCCAGAGGATAAACAGCATGTTGTGTCTCACAGCTCTGCTAGTTCAGAAGAGCTTGTGGACACCTCAAAAGAATTTCCTGTTCTCTCATAGCTCTGCTCCCAAGCTGCACAGAGATGTAAATAAATGTCTTTTAATATAAAAGCAAAACTTCACAAGGCCCTGACTACTTGTAAAGCTTGGCAGCTCTACTAATGGAGACAGGCAATGTTTCTCTTTGAAGTACCTTGCAGGCATATTGTGTGAGCTCTAAGATGAGTCAGGACCATGGCAGCAGTTCTTTGGGTCTAGCATCCCATGAGGTTCATACATTCCTAGGAGATGTTCACCACTGACAAAGGCTTGTTGTGCCTTATTACACATAGTAAGAATTGAAGCAAGCCTGCTGATTCAGGAAAGGCCATTTCCCTAAAATGGTTAAAATGAAAAGACCCCAGTCCAAGATAACATGAAGCTATGGTTAAATCAGTCATGCCTTTATCACCTCAAGATTAGACTACTGCAATGCGCTATACCTGAGGCTACATTTTAAATCCATTTGAAAGCTGAAGCTGGTGCAGAATGCGACAACCTGCTTGTAAAGCAGGATATCGTGCTTTGAGCGCATTACACCAGTGCTTTTTAATCTGTACTAAGTGTCTGGGATTTAAGGCACTGGTTACAACCTGTGAAGCCTGGGACCTGTATGTCCGAGATACCTAACTTAGACCTGCCAGGTCCTTTGCCTCAACTGTACGATCACAGCTGAGATCCACCGAGCAACATGAAAGAGGGCTTTCTCTGCGTCACTGAGACGCTCTTTGCAAGGCAACATGCTCTTCACACCACCTCTTTACCTTTGGGATCCCATCCCATTTGAAGTAAAGGATGTTCATGCTCTGACTCTCAAGAGGGCAGGATGAAAGTCTTCCTGTAATTCATAAGAGGTATTTCTCATACTGTAACTTTATTTGGTCATTCCCCAAATGGTGGTGGGTTGAAAGCATTAGCTACTTTTTGCTATGTTTTTTTCTACAATGCTATTATCTCTAGCTTAAGAGAAGGTATGTTTTACTGTTCTTCCTTGACACAGGAACAACAATATTATGTCTTAAAAATAAGACTTCAGAAACCAAAAATATTTGATATCTTCCTCTAAAAAGAATTACAAATTACTCAAAAGCTGACAAAACGTTCTGCCTATTGCCTAAACATAATCACTGGGATCTGCTAAGACGAGTGTCCGTAAGATGGGGTCATACATTAGTAAACTATATTGGAAATGAAGGCTCTTTATAGAACCACAATATTGGTCACTGCTGTACACTAGGTAAGTGTGTATTCTACTCTTGAGCCATTTTTACCTGAAAATGCAACTTCTGCTAATGTCTTCGTGCCATAACTAGACAAATTTGACAAGGACAAACAGGGTCAAATCTGTGATCTCTCAGGGAACAATTAGAATCAGCTAATGAGGATAAAAGAGGTCAGGCAGGCATCCATTTTTCACTAACCTTTGAAGCAATTGGACAAACAAGGGAGGTAACCCTCAATAAATGTTTATATTCAGTCAAGAGGTTAATGGAGATAAAAATAGCGATCACAGCAGGCCGAAAATAGTTTTGCAGTCTCGCTGAAAGGAATCAGTGCTGACAAGTAATGTTAGATGGGCTCTTGCCTGCAAAGATGTCTAACATATGATGTGTGTGGCCTGGCAAAAACTTGAGGAAACCCCCACACTGAAGAGAAATATGGCATGAGCAAGTTGTTTGAAATCCATGAAATTATGATGTCAAACGCCTGATAGTTTCTAGCTGTTTCCTAAGAAGTTGTGCCAGAGCAAGAAATAGGTACTGAGCTGATGTTCAGTAAGTAGCTGTGACAAGACCATCCTGTCCTGGATATGATATTCCAAAAAGTATTCAACATTATTTAAGGAGATGTACTGTTCATAGAAAAATTACTATATTTCTGTCTTTACTGGTCTTCAGATTTTTTTTCTTCAATCAGCATAGGGCTCTATAATGTCAAAACTACTTCCTTTAAGTACTCTCACCAAACAGGAAAGTTGTTGGAGACTTAAGATATTCAAGGTCTTTTCTTCCAGTTGTAGTTTTGTTCCCGCAAACAGATTTTCTTTCTAAATTTTCCAAAGAGCCTAAGTTCCCATGAAAGATAGAGAACAGTACCAAAATGTCTTTGTGTCCTTGGAGAGAGTTCTCATGCTCCCCTGTGGAGTGTTACTTTATATAGCCAATTAAAAAAAAAGACTGTACCAGGAGAAGAGTTGTAAATATACCTCAGGTGCCTTCAGATAATGAGTCTGGGATAGTAAAACACCAGTTAATACACCAATGGAGGTTTCTACTTTGAAATTAAATTTTAATTAAATTTGATTCTAACGGAGTTGACGTACATTCTGTCACGCTGAAACTGCAGAACAGCCTCTCTCAGGAGTTTAACTTATCTTTGGTGGTCGCCATACTCAATACAGCAAAACTTCCTAAGGTTATCAAATGAGTTGTTTAACAGATTGACCAGGGAGGTGGTGGAGTCACATGGACACTGCACTTAGGGAAATGGTCTAGTGGTTGATAGGGCTAGGACAAAGGCTGGACTTGATGATCTTAAAGGTCTATTCCAGTCAAAACGATTTTATGAAGGTCTCCTAAGGGGTCACTCTGGAATGAGAAATAGCAGAGATTTCAACAGGTCTCAAACTATCCCTAATTAATGGATATTTGTTTCAAGATGTTTTCAAATGAGAAGAATGGTAATTCCACTTTATCACCACACTTACATTGACTGTTTCAATGTATTTCTTTTTCATGTAACTGATTCATCAAACCTTAAGACAAGCCCTTCCAAACATCCCAATGGACATATATAGACCCTCATTTTGTTGTCAATTTTTGTGCAATCAGCTGGACTGTCTTTCAGTTTCTGTCACTTCCCTGAAAACTCATTTTCCAAGGAGTATCAATCTTGGAAGAATATTTATCTCAAGGGCTTCTTTGGAAACCGTACCAGTCAAAGACCACAGCAGCACTTAACAGTGCCACAGTCATCTTTCCAGTCATGTAGAGGTAACTCCTCTATACTAAAATGAGAGTGGAAATGTCAGGAGGTTTTCAGTGCCGTGCTTCCATGCTGATGACAAGTATCATGAAATACACTGAAGACATGGCAGTCTCCAGCACCTACTCTGGAATTGTACAATTGCACAAGGATTGCATTTTTCACCACCTGTGTGTCAGTGAGATCTTGAAACAAACTAAATGCAAGAGAAATATCACAACCCTTAGTCTCTGTGGCTGAAAAAAAAATTGAAAACCTGATACAAACATAATAGCTGCAGTTAATTTCACCCAAATCCACAGATAGCTTGGGATAACTTTTTGTTTTAGTTACTACTTGACAACTTTATGGGATCCAGTGACTCAGAGGAGTGTTGAAGTATCATCCACCAGATGCCTACCTTATGGCTAGATGAACAGAGTACAAGAACCTGTTTACTTACAGAGCTGTAACTAGTGTTCTCATATGCTGTCAGGGAGAAGGTAGACAAATTCTTTGTTATCAGACATGAAACTAGTGATGAAGGAAAGAAGGAGGGGTCAATGTTAAGCCCCATCATCTTGGACAAGGTGGTAAGGTAGAAGTCCTCATGTCTCTTTTGCCCAGGGCTTTGGATTCTTGTTACATAGTACTACTAGTGGTTAACAGAGCAGCGCTGCACCTGTGGACTGGCTGGTTGTGCCAGAACTTGTGTAATTCCCAGTCTATAATGCATTATACAATGCAATACGATTTATTTCGGGATTCCACTTATCTGAGGAGGGAGTCTCCTCAGGAGTCGGTGTGGGGTTGGATTTTTTTTTTTTTTGGTAACAGTAGGAGAAAAAGAATTGGTAATATTTGAAAAGGCTGCAGTCAAACTAAAGCCTTTAAATGTTTCAAACACAAAAAAAGGAAAAAAAAAAGAAGAAAAAAGGAAAAAGAAAAAAAGAAATGTACACACAGATGGAATCCCAAAAGACAGCTGGGATTCCCTGCAACTGAGAAACCCTGCTGTTTACCCCAAGAGATCATCACTTGTCAAATGACAAAGCTGAACATACATCTCACCAAATATCCACAAATTTAAAGCAGACAAAAAAAAATACACCCTAGTTCTCGTAATATTTTCAAGCACTTGTCACTTTCAAGCACTTGAATCCAAAATTTGTATTAGTATCAAATATGCCTATGTCCCTAATGCAAATTAAATGTATGCTAAGCAATGAGATCACTTCATGTTACCTAACTAGAATGTTTTTTTTTTTCAAATGTCTAAATTGAACATAAATAAAATTTCACTGTAACAGGTACAAAACAGTCCTTATCAAAACCAACTTTAGTTTGTTCACCTCCAGGATACCATTGGAACCCATCTCCAAATTCTTCCCTAGACCTAGGAAAGTTTAAAATAATTAAACCAGATTCTGGAGCACCTGGTCCTGAGGGTCCTAGCAATTCCTTATGGCTGCTTGCACATGGTCCTAGAGGAGCTGACAACCGACTCACGCTGGTTTCAAGCTGGAAACTGGACCTATAACCACTTAGTAAGTCTCCCCTGCTCACACCACCCCACGGTGCTGGGCTTTCTACTCTGTCCTTCACTCCTATAAAGTCTTTTCACGTGGCTTCAGTCTGCAGCTGCTCCTGAGCTTCTTCCCACCTTTCTCTTTGTCTTGTATATACCTGACTAAATGTATCTAGATAACTTCTCCCTTTCTCAACGAGCATAGCCTGGACTACAGTGTATTTTGCTATCACTCTCTTGCCTTGACTTTCACATTGTATTTCCTGTATTACCTTCTGTCTTGTTAATTTAATTATTTGAGAAAGCAGTGTAAATATACATACACATATATATGCTTGATGTGTTTACACAACAACCAGCATCAGGAAAACATATTTTTAGTCAGTACTGTGATTAGCATAAATATGATTAGGATATTCTGAATTTTGACAACACTAAGTGAATCACCTCTGTTGATGGTGAGCTGATAGCTGCAAGTGGCTTGCCCGCTGTCATTGTGTCTTACTGCACAGGTATCTGCTGTTGGGTGTTGAACCTTTCCGCTTCAATCTGAAGTTGAATACTTGGGATAATACTGTTTCAGAGATGGCATGCACCTGTGCCGATGAAATCACACTATATATAACTTATCTTTAGATGAGATATAATGCAGTGCTGCTTGTACACTTTCACACTGAATTATCAGTGCATTTTTCCTACTGAGTTAACCTCTCTGTTGTAAATGAATGTCTACTTTAACAATTAGGTCTCTCTACTAATGAGACCACACTGAGATTCACCAGTAAGTATTTTCTGAATGCACTTGCTTGAATGTATCTGCTTTCACTTTTGCTAAACAACTTTTATGTTAAATAAATGAATGCTCAATATGGCTCAGCTGCAATTCTGCAAATATCAGGTTTATGCTGGATGGGTTGAGGGACTACACAATAAACCACCAGTTCCTGTTATTCTTCTGATAAAAATCGTTTGGGCCTGGGGTAGTTAATGTGACACCAAATATTCCAGATGATCAAAGTGACAATTACAGAGGACTTCCTAGAAGACATGAAGACATTTATATTGCAGACAGGTTAATTCTGCCTAGTCCCACTGTCCAGTTATTTACGCTGAAATCATACACAGTGATTGCTCTATCTACGGCTTTGTTACAGTATGGTACTGAATAATTTCTGTTCTGTAGTAATTTTAGGTGTTCTTTTTCTCTGCTTACCCTTACTCTTTCTTACCCCTGAATAGATGATTGAAGCCATCATTTCCAGAAGTCCAAATTTCACGTATTGTACATATTTATTTTTATCTAAGGAATACATTAAAATAAACAAATAAAAAAGATAAGCATAAAGCCTTCTATAAAGATTCCATTGCATGGAACTATAGACTAGTTAGTAGGTATAGATTCTCTTTATTACATGTTATTATTAGTTTTTCTGGAAATGTAAACACCGGTTGTATATTTTACTTTAGGAAAGTGAATGGTTTTGCCATGAAAGGCATATAAGTCATGCTTTAGCAGCAGTAAAACAAAATACTTTTTAATTTTACTTTTTTTTTCCCCCAGAACCAGAAAGGTAAAAAATAAAAAGTTCTCTGTATACACTTTTCAACTATTTTATATGTATAATCCAGTGCAGCTCTATTAGATTTCCAGTGAATATTGTGAGGCATTTATGGAGTACATATTTAATACAAAGGTATTGTACTCAATGGTGTAGATATTTCTATGTAATTCTCCTGCATGACAAAATACTTGAACTTCAGTGGTGCATGCATTGAACGTACATAAAATATAACAGATAAATCTCTGTGTAACCTATTTGAAATAGAATAGGGGAATAGAAAAAGTCTGGGCTTTTCTTCTCAATTAAAAAAAAAAAGTTTTTAATTAGATTTAATATATATATCTTTATCAACACAAAACATGGTACTTTGAAGTAATAGTATAAATCCAATATACAATCCTGCGCTTAAGTTTGTACTTGGTAAGATAGCATAATCGTTTAAGGTAGAAGTTTAACATGTGATTCAACAATCAGAATTTTACATGTATGACTTTAATGAATTATTTTTACTTCAGTTCAAACATTCCAGTTTATCTAATTTTAAGATTATCCTTGACATATTTAGAAATCCTAATGCAGATTTTATGGCCCACACCTATCCCTGATGGTGCTAATGGACTAGACATAATGAATCATTCTAATTTGGATGAAAGGACCACACAACATTGTGGCAGTCCTTTAGAGAATTAAGGCTCAATTCTGATCTTCCAGACTTACGAATGCATTTTTGGGATTAGGCCGCGTATCTGTACATCTGTTGAGTCTCGAGGGGTGTATACTCAGCTAAGTATTCTGACCTTCCAATGTACTGCATCGAATGTGTGGCCTTGGGATACAAAAGGATTTGATTACAACTGTATTTTAACACTGATTTAATATATAATTATGGGGTAAAACCTAATTCCTCCTTACATCTTCATGTAGAAAATTCCATCACTATTAAGCAGACACTAGGCTACTTTTTTCACCCAGTGAGTATGATAGTAAATGGAAGAAACTGAAATACCTACCCAGGATAATGTAAAATCAAGGACAATCTTCTTAGGGATGGCTTTAAAATCAGCTTTTTGTGGCCGTAAAAAAACAAGTTTAAATTATCTCCTGTGAGTCTGTTGCTAGTTGGTACACTGTTGTATTATGTATGATTCTTGACTGCTTATGTAAAAATATACTGGAACAAGGTTCTGTTAGTGATTTTTAGTGTTACTCTATGCTTTCTTGTCTACGAATAATGAGGAGAGAAATTAACTTTACATATATATGCAATAATGACAAAAAAGTTTGTAACTAACTGGAATTTTTGGATATTCAGTTACAGTTACTGGTTTTTAGTCTACCAAAGAATGTTTTAAAATTTCCTTTAGCTGGTTAAACTTTCGTAAGATACATATAGTGTTTTCATGTAAAAAATGGGGTTTTTTTTGATTCTAGATAAAACCCTTTCCCAAATATTATCAGCAAAAAAATCCAAAGGACTTAACAAGAAAAATTAGTTCAGTAGAAATTAACATATGAATATGCAGTACTTTAGAGTTTTTAATCTTTCTTCTGTTTATCAAATATTGTCCAGATTTTCAAATAAATAATAATAATAATATCTAGTAACGATTTTTATGGGGATTTCAGAGAAAATGAATTTCAGAATTCTGGGCTTTTTTATCAGTATTGTCTTTCACAGATCTCAATTACTGATTAATGGTGCTCACATTTTCTTTACTATTTCAGAAGACTTGGGCCAAGAAGATGAAATGAGCAGAAGAGCACCTTTATTTTGGAAGCAGATACTTTCTTCTGGTTGAAGAGTATTTGGTATCGAACTTGAATCTCCAGTTGAAGAGTGTTACGTATAATTGGATCATTTTTTCCCCACTGTCTCAAAAGTGTGAAGGTTGTTTTTTTATCCTCTTCTCACATAAAAATGAAGTTCCTTAAAATGCCCAATGAAAGACTAAAAGGATAGTCATTTTTTGTAGCTCATATGATATAGCTATGTAATGCAGCTGTCATTTAAATTGCTTCAGCATACTGATTATATGCAGCATGACGAAGAACTGCAACTATGCAAGTTTCCATTAAAAAAGGGAGTTTTCAAAGAATAGGTGAAGGTCCTTCATTGCAACTGGCGATAAAGATGGAGAGTCCAGCACTGGGACTGGTGAGTGCAGGGCTCTGGTTCCAGTAAGACTCAACAAACAGCTGAGATCAGAATCTGAAGTGCAGGAAAACAGCCTGTAGCTTCGAGATTAGCTTTCTCACACTATTCCTGAGTTAAGCCAGTACAAACATCATCATGAATGCATAATTATGATTACGCAGTACTCTGTGCATAATAGATCTTAAAATCTGGAAACAAAGAAGTAGCATAGGAATGATGTTTTCAGGCACTTGGTTTTCAATGCAATGAAGCTGGGTCTAAGGGTAAAAGACTTTCTGTATGTAAAAAGAGTTTCAAGAAAATAAATTTTACTTGGAAAATTCATTTAGATACTTATGAAACATTTCCACATAAAAGATGGGCTAAAAGAGAGATAGGGACCTAGCGTTCTGTTTATAACTTGAAAATAACAACGAAGCATCAAACACTCCTGTTTGCAAATATTTTAGGGAACTCGAAAAACCTATCGCTTTGAGTAACTAACAATAGACAAAGAAGACAGTAGCTTGTCAAATTTATTTAAAAGATCTTTTTCTCAGAAAGAAGTAATTTATATTTTTTAATTATTTGCAGCAAGAATTTGATAGTGAACCAATGTTCATTTCTGAGACCAATGGATATAGACAGGCTGGTATCTTAAGTTTAAATGACTGTATTGCTAAAAGACTGATGCAGCTTGCTTAAAGAGAGATGATGAATTAATTCACTTTCACATGTACAAACAAAACTGTGAAAATGATGAATGGATTAACTGGGTACATCTATGACTACAGAATATTAGTGTCAAACTCTGGCCAGACAACAGTCCACTGTCTAAGCCACTTGAGAACAACACTGCTGCGGCTCTGTGTTGTCTAATGACACCCCTCAGGAGCTATAAAGCCTTTGCTTCAGATCACAAGATCAAGGAGAAGTCCTCAAGTGGAAGTGGTCAAACTTTCAAAAGTAGGAAGCGTCAAAAAGAACAGCAGATTTATACCTAGACCACAGAGATTAATTTCTTTTTTTTTTTTTTTCTGTGAAATGAAAACCCAGAGCAGCAATAAGAATCACACTAGCTACCACCACATTGCAGATTGAATGTAAGTGGTTACATAACCATTCTACTGTTGGCTCAGACCAGTTTCACACATTACGATTTTTTTAATTCCAAAAGGTAATTTTTCCTTGAAGGCCTTTCCTGCCACAAAGAAAAACAAATCAAATCCTTTTTGCTTCCAATAAAATTTTCAAACAAATTTTCAGACACTTGAGGAAAAAAAAAAAAGAAAAAGTAAAAAAGTCAGCATCCAAATATTTCTAGTACTTCACTACCCCAGTGAAGTCAATAAAAGGAAAAGAAAGCCCTCCTTCAGTGCATGTGTTACAGAGCCAAGAAAGAAGTCTAACACCACAAATGGCATGAGTGGTATGAAGAATCAAGTGCTCTAAAAGAGCTTCAGAATTTAGGAGAATCAGAGAAGCCCAGGCTATCAAACTACAGATGGCAGCAAAACTTTAACCAGCATTTCTCTTCTTGACACAGAAACTGGCATCAAAATGCTATAGTCCTTCATCCATACTATCTCTTTCAAACAACTACCACCTATCACTTGGCACTAACTGGCAGCAGCTGTTAAAGGCAGGCTTTAACCTGGCATCCCAACTGAGGAGGCATTTTTCCCTGCTCCCAAGAGATATGGGCCTCCAGGTGAGATGTGAGGCTACTGCCAGTGCCGGGCATTGGTCTCATATGGCAGTCGCCTTGCTTGAGGGTCACTGCAACCTACTACAGCAGTCAGAAGCCTTCTCAGTTTTAAAGGGAAGAAAATGAATAATTGCCTGATTTTCACAAGCTCAGACTCTATTTACATGATGAAAGGAGGTGGCCATGTCCACAGAGCCCATGAGCTTCTGATAGCTCCTGTGAGTTCCAAAGGGAACAGTTGGGTGATGAATGCTCAAATTTGACTCTTCATTCCTCTGTCATGGAGGTGACCTTTCACTAAACTTTCATTTGAGAAGCAGTAGATGGCAAATGACGAACACAAGCTGTGGCATCAAACAAAAGCGGCAGTGCTCAAACCCCGCACTGACTGCAGACATAGCCATACGGCCCAAACCAGCTGCTAGAAGGGCAAGAGGGATGCTCAGGAGCAAGCACTCCCATCACATGCAGTGCAGGCAACACCGGCCTCTGCTCCTTGAAAGTTCAAGTGAAACTTGATTTACAGCCACACCTCGAGAGGCGGGCGAGTGCTGGGAAAGCAGAGAGAGATCTGGACAAAGAGTGATGGGAGGTGGGGGTGGCACGCAGAGGGTTCCCTTAGTATTATAAAAATGCATCTTATTCTGTTTTTAATCAACGAACCTTATCCAGCAATCAAGGCAGATATATAATAAGCTGAGCTACTCTGTAAATCTAAACATTCCCCACAAATAGAAAAGATACAGCCTGAGCTCTCTGATTGTTACTACGGCAACTATCTAAAATGAAAATCTTGTTAACCCTTTGCATGCTGTAGCCACCCATGCTTCAGTGTTAGCTGACTTCCATGCACTTATCTCTCCTTTTTCCCCCTCAAGAAATTCATAATTGTATTGCTTCACAGTAGTTATGCTCTGGTTATCCTATTTGAGACTGAAAGGACTGCGATAGGTGGTAGTTTCATACGTACATCTGAGTTTTGTTACTTGCTCATTACTGGGATTATAGTTCAAAAAACAACTAATAAAACAGAAGAGAAAATCCCTAGATTACTCCACAAGGCCTGGGATTTTGATTAAAACCTTGACAACAGCAATGGGATGCTTTCTAGTAAACGCTGCCACTGCTTTTTTTTCCTTTAGTTATGAAATGATTTGAGTGTAAATAGGATATTTGTCAGAGGAATTATTTCTCTACAGTGCATTACAGTCGACTTTTAAAATGCTTTTTTAAAGACTTCTGCTTCTTAAGTACTGCATTGAAGACTGCAAGCTATTTTAACAGAACAATGCAGTAACTACAGTGCTTTGAAAATTAATAGTTAGGTATTGGACTAAAAATCTCCCTGAAATGCAAGAAAATTCAGACAAATGAGAAAAACAGATTTATACTTGAATCTACCTGAATATTTGAGACAGTTTTATTGTAACATCTCTGTAGTAGTGTCGTGACAAAATTAAATTGTCTGCAGTTGTAACGTCTTCCACAGTTCATTGCTGAAAACTGACGCCATGGAAATTCTTCTGCATTTAAAGTGAAGGAAGAAGGACCCAGCACACAGACATCAATTCTACACTTCTTTTACTTTGTGCATATCATATAATTATGAGACTTGTCACTACTAGGCAAATTTGACTCTATGGCATTCCCAAGTAGGCCATTTAAGACAAATATGCACCATATCAATTGATTCCCACTGAAAAAGAAATACTCAACTGACATTTTACAGCATTCACTTCAGTCAATTAAACATAGATAAAGTTAAAAGGTCTTTACTTGGACATTTGTGCAGCACTGAATAACATACATTTAATTCGAACAAATTAATAAGTAACATGTTTTTCCTTATATAAGAAAAAATTAAATGTAACAGAGACAATATAGCTTGAGGGAACTGAAGTAGTGTGTAAATTATCTTAAGATCTTTTTGGAATGCTGTCCTCGTTAAATGGAAGGTTATCGAACTCCCAGTACATTAGATTAATGATGCCATTTACAATTGAAATGGAATAACCAAATGGAGTATCTTAAAATGAGTGAAATATCAGTATTACAATACTCAATTTTATGATATGTAAACATTAGCTAATATTTTTAAGTTTGCCTAAAATTTTTCTAAACTTTAGACAAGAATTGGTTTAAAAAATGAAATTGGATATATTGTTATTAATGTGCACATCAGTGCATGACATTAGAAGTTAGAAATCTTAGTATGTGTGACTTATTTACAGAAAATTAAACTCATTACAGTGAACAGCCTAGGTTTGTTTTTTTTTTTTCTTTTAAATAAACAACCATGTCTCAAAAAATGCTTGCAGACTCTGCCTGTAGTGTAAACAAACTAAAGGACAGACTACTGGCACTGGGCAAAAAAACACCTCTGGTATCACCCCAAATTTTTTAAGGTTGATGTAATGACTCCAGCTAATTTGAAAGTTTGGATTAGAATGAGTGAGGAGGACAACATATCTAATGACAATGCTGGAATACACACAGGCATGAAAATGTTCACAAGGAGAAGGATAAATTAGTCTGTCTGACTCAGGATGCATTCCAAGTGTATTTTCCAACTTCTGAAATATTTCCCGATTTACTGCAACTAATTTCAAAGTAACTTCTTTTTTTTTCCCTTCAAAATCTGCTTTTTATAAAGTCAAATGGATTATATTTTCTAGAGTTAAATTTTGTATTTATGTACCGTGATCACTAGATTCATCCTAGAGGCTTCCAAACATTCAGTCTATTTATCAGTGTTGGCTTATTTCCCACGAATATGTCCAAAATAATCTAGAAATGTATTAGCTATTCAACATACTATACATATAAGCAATTCTTCAGTAATTCTAGGAACACATAAAAATCCTCCTTTTCCATTATATTATTCCAAATATGAATATTTTAAAATAAAAAAAACACAATGAAAAGCCGAACACCAAAAACCCAAGTGTCTCCACATCACCAATTTTCTGGGGTGGACTTTTTATCTCCCTCTCTCTTTCCCATACTACCTTGAAATTGTTGTCTACCTCACCTATTAACTGACCAACTTGAAGACTCTGTATCTCCCACCAGGTAAGATCCCTGGATCCCAACTGTTCTGGCTGTATTAAGAGTTATATATGACTATTTTAAAACAAAATGATTACTTGTATGTGATTTATTTGTTCAGGTCAATTGCCAGAACTTATCTTCTTAGGGGTAAACCAGGGTTAAATGTTGTTTTCCATAAAGAATCCTTAAAGACTTGGGAGAACTCCACCATGTCATCAGAGAAGCCAACCTTTCTTGTGGGTATTTGCCCTCCTTGACTACCAGGCAATGGTGTTTCTAAAAAAAATCAAAAAGAGGCCCATAGGATTTGTAATGGTGAGGCCATCCTTGGGGGAAGAGTCTACTCTATTACTACTAATTGCTCAGTAAACAACAGGAATCCAGCACACAGGAATCTCTGACTGCAAATCTCCATTTCTTTCACCTTAATTTGCTTCCTAAAGCCTAACAAACAAAAACTCGTGGTAAAACTCTTACTGAGGGCCAAAGCTGGAAATTATCACTTTGAAAATCAGCTAAGCAAGGTTTATTTCTAACAGTAGCAATGCTTTAGATGATTGTCATACGTAATGCCATAGTAGCCTCTCATCGGTGTATAACTAATGATAGTAGAGAATAATTATAAAGATGTGCACTGCTGCAATCTATACACCTTTCAAAGAAAACTTCATGGAAATATATTATTCAGTAAAGAAAAAATTAGTCCTTCCAATTTTGGTAAATCTTTAAGAATACACGATTTTATAAAATATGACTTCATTTGGGGAAAAAGACCCCAACATTCCTTGTCCTTTAGATCAATAATGATAATAAAATAGAGAATATGGCAAATCCTGGTTAATTGTGTTATGAGTCCTTTAATTGTTTTCTTTAAACTCAGCACTAGCTGAAAGTGTGCAAAATAAAATATTCAGTGTAATTTCATGCAAATGCCAGGTTCAAGATTAACAATTAACAAAGGCAATGAAATCTGTCCAGGCATATCTATTCAGTTATGCAAGATCATCGTAGATCCATACCAGACAAGCAAATAGACAACAGGTCATATTTTACTTTCAGCAACACAGACACTATTCCCATCGATGTCAAAAGGAATTGCACCTGTGGTTCAGATAACAGAATTTAACTCAATCTTTGCAGGTTATCCTTTCTTTGTAGCTTTTCTACTGTCAAAGATTTTATGATGGCAATGATCTCATTTTGAATTTAAAGAAAAAAGAATTACTAAGTTCCCCTCACCACCTTACTCATTAAGGCTAACTCTTCAAGTATTTATTCCACCATTACTTCAGCTCAAAATATTGGAGAAGTCAGTAGGAGTTTTTCTGGGACAAACCTCAAGGATTACAGGCTTTGGGTGCCACCAACATTTATCTGTAGGAAGAGAATCAACTTTACCATCACATGGAAAACCACAAATTAGACACAATCCTGCTCTCCCTGAAACTGGTGACACAACATTGCTTGTATTTATAAATATCCAACATTTCTGTGTGCTATATGAAGAGACTGTGACTGGAGGAAAATGAATAGAGTCAAGCAAAACACATAGCAACTACAATACTCAAGAACAGTAAAAGTTGAGATACTAAAATAATTATGGCATTAGAAACATATTGGGGCATATTTGACTTGGGGAAGGTTGCCAATATCATGTAAATAAATGCAATGAGAAACTTCATTCTAGGAACTAGAATTTTATATATCTGTGCATCCCGCTAAGTGCACCCTGTTAGGTTCCTCAGTGTCGTGCTGCAGGTGCTCCAACCAGGAGGAGATCTAGGTATTATATTCACACTCTTGTTCCTGTAAGTCTATTGCAGCTAAGAATAACCATATATTTAGAGATTATGCTCAAAGACAGCTGTAGCATCATGTTCTTCAACTGCATTTGAGGACATGTACTTTGCAAAAAGCATCACTATTTCTTTCCCAGAGGAACAGTTATCTCCTTCAATGATGTATCAAAAAGTATTTTGATATGTTACAGATTTAAATCCTTACCTGAGAAGCTAAAAATGTTGCTCCGTTGAATTACTTACTAGCACTGTGCCTTCTGTACTTGAGGAACAACAAGTTCTGCCCAAAGGACTTGGGAAGGAGGGAACAAGCAAAGCCCATAACCCAAAATCTATCTACCTTAGAACTATTTATACTTTTGTTTTCCCTACTGTTTTTAACAGCATTTGCTTTACCTTTTTTTTTTGTTACCTGTAGGTATCCCTGTTTTAAGCACTCAAGGTAAGTTGACCTTTACATTATGAAAGTAATTTCTTCAAGAGTTAGACTGTGTGAAGGAAGTATTAAAAATTCCTTTTCCTACGACAGGTCTGAAAGAACTCAATCACATACATGTTACCTAAAATCAAACAAAAAATGACATAAGTTTGGCAGGAACAGATTTATTTGAATATGCAAGTGACTTTTTGGAGAATTCATCCATTTTAAAATCAGTTGCACATATACACCAGCCACTAGAAATGTTATTAGAACTGGACAAACGCTCTAGAAATAAAACCCACAGAGTGAGTAAGGGCATTACATGAGAAAAGCTCTAAAATCACTCCCTGAATGACTGTTTCTGAATCACTGTTTCACTAAGTCAAAGCATTTTTAAGAGCCAAGATGAAATATCTAGACTAATTTAATAAACTGTGGCCATGGTATCTTTTATCAGTAGAAGTTTTTCTAGCTTTCATTAGTTCTGAAAGATTTAATGCTTAATAGATTGAATAACTGTAATTTATACCAGCAGTTATTCAGGTTCCTAACTCCTTTTATCCATGGACAGTTTATCTTTCAGCATTCTTTGTCTTATTTTTCATTGTATTCTATTACACTTTGTATTTCACGTAGTGCTGTAGTGATTGGTAAAGAAAAAGGAGAAGCAGGATATATGAAGAGAGTCCTGAAATCTCCCTTTCTCATTCTGAAAATTGCTATTAAATTCAGAAATCATTCAACAGACATTAGCGAATCACCATTACACCGAAGGATTACATTATATAACAAGGGATGCACTAACTTGTACTAAGAAACATTTGACTTCAAACTACATGCTAAAATCAACAGGAATATACTATCTTAAATACTTGAGCAAAACTCAGTAAAAGATACAGTAGGCAAACATTGTAGTCAGCTCAGCAGTGATTACCAACTCATGCTCCAAATTCACTATAAAATGAAAATCAATATTTCCACAAGTTCCTGCAACATAAAAGATAACCTTCATTGATTTTTCTAGACTTAGGCCTCACTGATAAAATCTAATATAAATTTTCAACCACGAGGATTTGGATCAGAGCAGGGGTGATAAGTCCTGCACATCTCTTAAGAGGTGGAGAATTTTTTTTTTAAAGTGCACGTTCATACTATTTATAATTTGCCCTGTGCAAGTGAAAGCCTTTTCCACCAGTGCTATCAGGAATCTCTTCTAATTTTTATTACTGTGAGGCTAAAGCCTGTTCCAGATAATTTGGAAATTTCAGGGGAATTGTGATAGGGCTGATGGTGCAGCCCTGGCTGACTTGAGAAAAGAGCTAACCCGTAATAGCCTCCATGGCCGTGCTGATTAAATGTTGCCATAGATGAAAGGCCTGCCATCGCCGCAATAAATTAACCAATCACACAAATCCCAAGTCAGTGCTAATCCTTCCTTGATACTCTGATCCTCTGATCAGCTCAAGGAGGTAAAGAAACTGGCTTGTGACGCTTGGTGCTCTAACCCCTGGATTTCATGTACACAACAAGCTAATGATATCTTGCTGACCAGTTCAATGGGATGAACTTCTCTCACAACCCTTAGGGAACACTGTGGCCTTCTTTTAAAAAAATGACAAGCACATGGCAGGTTTTGTGTTTTATTACACCATTGCGAGAAAACTAACCAGCACTTGTTAACCACAATAAGCATCAAACTGAATTTGCTATAAAGCACATTATCTTTTACAAGTGCAAGTGAAGGATTAAACAGTAACCAAAACACTAAATGATAAATAACTGTCCAAGTAATTGTGATTAAGCTATCCAGCTTTTGATAGGGAAGTTTCCTACCTTTCCTATTAGCCTAGTTTTCATTCTGTTTTTTCAAATCAAGGAGAGGAAGCAGAGGGGAGAGGATGCATCCACATATTGGAGAGTGTAAGGGAGAGGATGCAGTCCCTTTACTTCTTACACACTTGCTCCATTGTACTGCCACAGTGTGATTACAGTCAGATTTAGACATAGACTCATTTAATCAATTAACAGAAGGCCTGAACGCATGCAGTATTTTCTCATTAATTATGTGAGTGCTGCCTTTCCAATACACTTTGAGAAATTGAGTCTGTGCAGCCTGCATTAGTGTACTTCATAATTGGGGAAACTTTTTTTTTTCCCTCCAGTAATTGGTTGCTAAAAGTAAGAAAGCTCTGGGGTTTGCCTCCAGGGCTTCCACACAAAGAATTTTGAAAGTACTTCATTATCTCTCCCGGTCAGTTCTTTGAAATTAAAACTGTTTTTTCCATTCTTCTCTGAGGAAGTGATTTGAAAGTAGGGTTCCCAGAAAACGTATGTTCACATTTGTGATGAGTGTACAGGCACGTGTGTCTGTGCTGATGCAAACATGCACACGTACATGTAAAATCACGTAACTGGCTTTTCTTGGAGACTGTCATCACTGAAGTCAACAGAAACATGAAGTACATAGGATTTGACCACTAGCAATTAATTTTATTGAGAGATGATAGATCTCCAGTATAAGTGGGTTGCCCAACTTCTTCAAGAATGACTTCTTTCTCAAAATCTACACAAAGATAAGTTCATACCGTTTGCGAAAGTATTCAATTGATCAGAGTGTATATAATTTATAGAACCCAGCATGTAATTTCAAAGAGTCATAGCTAGTAGAGATCTAAGTCACTATCCTTTATCTTTGACTCTTTTGTACATCTTTTTGTTCCCTCTCTTGGGGGGAATATATATGCACATTCACACATGGGCTCTGCTGCTGCCACTACATCCCTTCTCACAACTTTCCCAGCTAACCTCTTCACACCGCTGGGCCCATAATAGTTAGCCCAAAAGAAAATCTTATGGGAATTAATTAGTAAGAATATTGTAAGAAGATGTGTCCCACCCTGTAAGTCATTGTGGCCATCATTTCCCAGTAACGTTGCTATCTCTGGCAAAAACTGTTTTCCAAGAACAGCAGATATTAGTGCAGTCCAGAAAGGTACTTAAAGTACATTTTATTCAATAGAACCACAGGGGTTGGGAGAAATTAAATGAGGCTCTTCTGTCAAACTCAATCTTTTTGATTTTACCTCTGATGCCTCATATCGGCTAATGTGTATCTACTTTAATGCTGCACTTATCCAAGTTAACTATACTGCACACTTAATATTTTAAGTTTTAGTGGCTATCAGAGCAATACAGATCATTCTTTATGATAAATCATAAAAATATTATGCTTTAAAAATAATACCTTGTGGAAATGCTTTTGCATACACAGAGATTCTCAGACTTGATAGCCCATGGTAAAGCTTAAACTAAAATAATTGATAGTTTAATAATTTAATGAAGAAAAAACGCAAGACTGGTTATTTATGTATATCAGTACTTACAAGGAAGCTGTTGCGTTCCTCAGAAATACACATACATGCCTTTGCTTTATATTCCATGCTTCATAATGTAGATGTTTTATATTCACACAACAGCATTATGCTAAGAAAAAGACCCATTCCATCCTTGCTGAGTTAGGGGCTTTTCTAAGAACAAATGTGTTCCCTGCTAAGTAGTGCAACAGCCTTGGACATAGGATCTTCGCTTTCTCCTTACCACTTGACTTCCTAATAAAATTCTAAATGGACCTTTTACTTGAGCAAAGTTGCACATTACTTTCACATAAAGATCTTAATTTCTGCCTGCATAAATAAAAATGGGGAAAAAATACACACACATGAGTGACTGCCCACATGAAGCTCCAGGCCCACAGAGGTCCATGCTCTGAAAACTTCAGTTGCTGGCTAACAAAAACTCCATCTCCTGTGTTTCTGCAAATAGCATGGATAGACTAGATTACAATATCTTTAGAAAAGCTAAAATAGCATTCAGAAGGGAGATTTATGGCATTATATTCATCTTTTCTCACAGAATCATAAAACTTATAGTACAGCAGGCACAGAATCCATTGCAATCAAATCACTAAAGGAGGCAGTAGGAAAGAGAGCTTGCTCGATTTTACTAGGAATAAAGAAGGTGGACTTTGTCCAAAGATTGATTCTTTTATATTTCTGTTGGAATTTTTCTGTAACTGTTAAAAAAGTGAAAAAAAAAAAAAAAGAATATAATCTTTGTATGTCAAATACTCTCCAATATATGCCATCCTGCACTATTATTCTGGAAACTGAAAAAATTAAATGACCCACAGATTGTCTTAATGTACATATGAGTATCTAAAAATAGACCTTACTATGTCCTTCTCTTCAGGTGACAATTTCACTGACTGCATTGTCTGTTCTGTCTGAATAATAGTCTCAAGCAAGCGGATGAATACATTGCAAGGAAAGCCATCTTCATTTCTATTTCCTCCATTTCCATTATGTCCCTGTATTGATAACTCTTCACTTACTGTGTGCACAATGTTTTAAACTGTCGTTTCAAAAGTGCTAATGTAAATTCCCATCACCAGTGGTAGCAGTGAGATATAAGAAATTCAGCCCCAGTGTTAGTGCTAGTTTAGGTGCAGCATCATGATGTTATTTTAGAGTCAATACTATGCCTGGAGTGACTTTACAAATAAAGTGGGTCAATTAGGTTAACTGAATAACATACTTTAACATGACCAGCTCAATTGGCAGAATTGCCATTAAATAACAAGCTCTCTCAAAAATACAAGCGTACAAGAAGAACTGATTTGAAAGAAATAGCTCATACATTTCCATGTGCCAGCTGTATGATCTTCTTACTGAATTCTTTGTCAAAGAACAAAGTAATCAAATTTTAAAGTTTTTACTACAATAACCTTGGACCCCCTAGGGAATATTCAGTGAAATATGAGAGAGGTTTTAATACCTGGAAGCACAGCTGCATTATGGTGAGGTCAATTTAGGAGCACTATTGAGACTCTAGGCCATAATGACTCCATATGGAGCCGGATAGTAGCTAAGGTAATAAACTTTCACAGTGTGATTTCTTTGCTCAGTGCAATACTAGCATAATTCAGCAGTTACTCATCTTTCATTCAATGGAGAGGGCTTTTTTCCCCTTTTTAAGAGCTACCATGTGCTCATTCTTCCCTCCTCATCACAGACGGTTTACAAATCCAAAGAAAACATTAACTGAATTCCAAATGAAAACTTGAATTTTATGAGTGTCTGAATGTCGTTGAAAAGAGAAATTCCTCAGTCCTCGACCCCTACACAAAGATGTTTCCATTTGTCTTAGAAACCAGTATTAAATAGATATTGGCCTTAGCTTCCAGAGTAATAAGAAGACACTAAATGCATTTGAGGACAGAGAAATAAGAAATTGGGGACAGCTGCGGACAGCAGATTTGGGACACTGGTATCATGTATGTAACAAATCTTTATTAATAAGTACATTAAATCCCATATTTTTCATTTATAACCGCTGCATAATTTCCTGTTAACACTTCATGTAAATTCCAGATAAGGTAATAATTTTTTTTCAGAATTCTATTTCTGTTTCATTATATGTTCTACACTCTGCCCCACAGGTCAGTCGCATGATTGAAGTTTTATGCCTCATTAAAATTCCCCTAGTTAAAACATGGAGACAGAATTTTGGTAATTCCTTTCTCCACAACTACAATTAACCATTCCGCTGGATTCCTGTATTACTGCAATCCAAGTTTAAAAATTACTGTATGGTGAGATGGTCAAGGGGTCTAAATGTCCTAAACATAAGGCTCTTATCTTTCTTTGCTCCAATGGCTGAAAAACCCTGCACCACCAACTCCCAGTTCAGTATTTCTAGCTAGCAGCTGCTATCAGAAACCTAAATAACAAAAATATGCAAACTTGCACACTAATTCCCTTTGGAGATAGATCTTGGCTGCAGCCCTGTCATAAATCAGAGAATTTCGATATGAAATGAGGCAAGCAGCTCTAATCATTTCTGCATTTCAAATTGGATCACTGGCTCAATCACTGGGCTTTTTTAAACTGCTTGCCTAAGAGCAAATGTGAGGCGGGAGATAATTCTGAAGAAATCTCTTCTTTTGTGGCCGTAGAACTCTTTTAACTGTTTCAAGACTGAAGGCCACATTTCAGTGATAATAACATATATCTGCTGCGAGAGATATGGATCCTTAAAGACATCTTCCCTCTCTTTCAACTCATAGAATTCCATCAATATCTGCATATATTATATATATTAATATATGTGCATGTGCATATGGGTGTTTGTGTGCATAAAAAGAGAGGGAGAGAAAAGAAGAGAGAAACATCTGACATGTAGCCTCAGTATATTTCCCTTTAGAATTTTCCCTACTGACTTGACTCGGTGTGGGTTTCAATTGCTGCAGTGACTGTGTAGTTAACTTTGTACATGTATATCCAGGCACTTTGGAAATCTATATAATGACAAAGACAAAACTGAAAAGAAAAAAAAAAAGGGGGAAAACTTAAGCTACAGGGTATCAGTTTCATGAGTGTAGTTACCCTTATCTACCCGGGGTTTGGCTCAGAAATAACTCAAAAAATAAAATCAAGGTAAATAAAGGTTTCCAGTCATTGGTTATGACATTCAAAGGCCTCCTCCTTACCCACTGAAGTCCTGAAATTCTCCTTTATGATACCATTGATTTTCTATTTTCATGCCTTATCTAAATGCTGAAAACACTATATCACAAAAATTACCCTTAAAAGTCATGTACTGCATAAACAGCATCCTCCTGACTCGATTTTTATGCCCAGAGTATCCCTTCTTTTTCACCCAAATGATACTACCAGCTTGTTGCAGTTCCAGTGTCCTCATCACAGTGCTTTGAAATTGAATTTAGCTCTATTATCAGCAAGCTTTTATAATCTCATGTAAGCCTAATAGTGATCAGATGGAATTTTACAGCTAAGTTCCCTGCATTTTGAGGACTAATTTACAATGTTTATCTAATTTTTGGTTTTGTTAAAAAAAATATTCACCTTGCCATTTTTTTTTGTCTTTTATTTTCACCTTCTAATGTCTCATACTCTATTCTCTTTCTGGGAATGGAATAAGAATTTTTGGATACCCTACATTCCCTTATTATAATAAAATTCAGTAAACTGCTTCATTCAACACTGATACAGATTTTTGACTATTTTAGTATCATTGCACAGTATTAGTCATGCAGACATAAAGCAAATAATACCATATGGGATTCTCTTGTTTAACTTGAAAATATGCTTGTAGGGAAGAGCATCCCCAAACTTTGCATTGCCTCCCACGATCGATTCTGTCAAGGTTTAAAAATATACATATATATCTGCATGTGTGTGTGTGTGTGTGTATATATGTCTATATATTCATGTATGTACTTTTTTCAGGGACTTTGACAGCTGCAAGAGTGATATTGTTGGTGTTCTACTATTCTGTTATGTACTTCTAAAATGAATTCTATACAACAGTTATGATTGCCAGAGATTATGCTGAGGAGCTCAGTCCACCAACAGACACATCCTTCCATCTTGTGACACATAATCACAGAATCCTAAGGGATGGAAGGGATGTTGAAAGATGATCTAGTCCAACCCCCCTGCCAGAGCAGAACCACCTAGAGTAACACTGTACATCCTTGGGAGTTCAAGTGATACTATGAGGTCTATGGCAATTCACTTCTAATTCATTCTGCCTTTGCCTGAATGAAGTTCGGACAATGGGTAAAAACAAAAGTAATCTAGATCTCCAGAAATCCAAGCTTTTAAGTGGAGTAACATTGGCTATGGGACTACCTAAAACCAGTGCTCAGCAGCTGAGAGCATCCTCCAAATCATGCTGCTAACCAGCATACCTAAAATCCAAGCCCAGGAATGCTCACAACCAGACTGCTGTTACGCTTTTTCTCTTCTCTTCTATTCAAAACAATACATTCAGTGTTAATATATCAGGCCTCATGGGGTCTTGCCCGTTAAGTTTGAGGATTTGAATCTCATGAATGTAGAATCTGCATTGTTCTCAGCTGAGGTCACTTTGCTGTGCATGTAGGAACATGTAGGCTGCTTCAGCAGCTTACAAGTATAACAGAATTGTCTCACACTCATTTTGAGCTCACCTCTTTTTTCTTCTGTGTCTCAGGGCATGCAATTTCAAATCCTTGTGGTTCAGTGGGGAGTTAAAACCACATATTGAATCTGTTTTAGGAGTAGAGTGGTTGGTCTTCTCTAACTTACCTAACCACCACTGATAAGAACTTATCATAACTTTGCCCTGTTCCACCCATACCTCCTATATTTTTCTGCCCAAACTCCAAACAGCAGCCCACATTATAAGACAGCAGCTGAAATTACCCTTTGAAGTATAACATGCATTATGATTTAAGTGATTAAGGAGGTGCCAGCAAAAGTTCGATTGGGCAGTCATTAGTCTTTTAATACACGTTATCACACTTTCCCCATTCCCCATACTGGTTTCAAAAGGCCTGGTGATTAATGTCACCTTTCTTCTAAAAATGTTGCACAAATGAACAGTTCACCATAAAGTTTTAATTTTAGATTAATTTACTCATAGTATCTATTACCTCTGCTTACCTGTAAAATCAATGGCCACTGAAAAATTTAAAATTCAGTGTCGATCACATTTAAATGTGACCTCAGGTTGCTTCTATGGAACTCTAAATGAAGGTAAATTGTAAGGGTTTATGAAAAACATCTGTTTTCATACAGATGTTTCCCATAACCACCAGTTGTAGCACAGCTGTAGACAGGTGCACAGAGCTGCAGTATGCCACCAAATTACACTTCCTTCTCTCTCTAGGGATAAATAATATTTTTACCAGTTACCACACTCCTGCTGTTTTCCTTGTCAGCACACTAGAGTTGAATGGCTTCTTTGAGCCTGGATGCATAGCAGCTTCTCAGTTATTAAAATTCAATGCAATGTTACTAAATACCTAATACTTATAATATAATGAAGCATTTCAGGATTCATGATCCTACAAAGTGTCAATCCAATGTCATAATAACAGAGCAGTTCAAATAAAAACCATATCTGCACAATATGGCACCAAAACAACCTCCTCTATGTACAGCCCTTCTGGCATTTGTACAACAGGATTTTCATCAGGTGTAGAACCCCAAGCCATTTTGGTGAGACTTTTCCATTTGGTGGAGATTCAGCCTTTTTGTAGCTCACTTTTTTTCCCTAACATTACCTTTCTCATTGACGTATTCAGGGTAAAGAAAAGAAATCATAAAAAACATGAGGACCACACATGAATGAGCGTGTTTGTTTTCAATGAGACACAGCTATGCTGTGACATCACTACACTGAGAGATTTCAATTTTACTTTACTTCTTGTCTCAGACTTTCACCTCTCCCTTTAATGGAAAGAACAGAACTGCTCCTACAATGCACACAGCTGCTACAGCATTTACATTGTTGAAGTGCATGTCAATGGGTAACTTTTAAATACCTAAGGAAGTGCTTTTGAGGAAACTTTTCTAGTGCAAAGTAGAAAAATTAATGGAAAAAAAAAGTAGCCATATATATAGCTGGTAAATCTCCTATTCTAGTTCCATGATATTTAGTGCATTCATAACTATCAAGATAGAGAGCTGGTTGAATAACAGAGCCCAGAAGGTGGTGATCAATGGCACAGAATCGAGTTGGAGGCCTGTGGCCACTGGATTTTCACAGGGATCGATTCTGGGGCAAGTCTCATTCAATATCTTCATCAACGACCTGGATGAGGGGACAGAGTGTACCCTCAGCAAGTTCCCTGCTGACACCAAACTGGGAGGACTGGTTGATTCCCCAGAAGGCTGTGCTGCCATTCAGCGGGATCTCGACTGGCTTGAGAGTTGGGCAGAGAGGAACCTTATGAGGTTCAACAAGGACAAGTACAGAGTCCTGCATCTGGGAAGGAACAACCCTGTGCACCAGTACAGGCTGGGGTTGAACTGCTCAAGAGCAGCTCTGCAGAGAGAGACCTGGGAGTCCTGACTGATAATAAGCTAAATAAATATGAGCCAGCAATGTGCCCTTGTGGCCAAGAAGGCCAATGGTATCCTGGGATGCATCAAGAAGAGTGTGGACAGCAGGTCAAGGGAGGTTCGGCTCCCCCTCTACTCTGCCCTGGTCAGGCCTCATCTGGAGTCCCGTGTCCAGTTCTGGGCTCCTCAGCTCAAGAGGGACAGGGAAGTGCTGGAGTCCAGCGCAAGGCTACTAAGATGATCAGGGGACTGAAACATCTTTCATACGAGGAAAGGCTGCGGGAACTGGGGCTGTTTAGTCTGGAGAAGAGGAGACTTAGGGGGGTTCTTATTAACATTTACAAATATCTAAAGGGTGGGTGTCAGGAGGTTGGGACATCCCTTTTTTCTATAGTAGCTAGCAACAGGACAAGGGGTAATGGGATGAAGCTGGAACACAAAAAGTTTCCCTTTAACATAAGAAAAAACTATTTCACTGTGAGGGTGAGGGAGCAGTGGCACAGGCTGCCCAGAGGGGTTGTGGAGTCTCCTTCCTTGGAGGTCTTCAAGACCCGCCTGGACATGTTCCTGTGCAACTTGATCTAGGTGGACCTGCTTCTGCAGGGGGGTTGGACTAGATGATCTCTAAAGGTCCTTTCCAACCCCTACCATTCTGTGATCATATGATAACTTCTTACAAAAATCTGTATTATTCCAGACAATTCCAAGTGCTTTTTCTGCCACAATATACAATTTCTGGTAAAATAAAAATATTCAGGCTTATATATATTTTAACTTATGAAAGAATGTGATCAGTTCTAAAACTACAGTTACTTGATCACAAAAATAAAAAAAAAAGGTTTGAATTGACTCTTGTCTTTAGGAAACAGTTTTCAGTGAGCAAAATCAGCCTTTGCCTCTGGTATTGAATATTATATGAAGCAAAAGCTACAAAAAGACTATTTTTTCCTTCTGTTTATGACTGGAATATTGAATAAAGAGAAAATGTATGGAGAACTAAAAATAAAATCTAAACAATTTTTTTTTTAAATAGAAAAATACAAAAAAATTAAGGATCAACAGAATGTAAGGATTTCACAGCAATGTTAGCTCAGTACTATGTCACTTAACACTGTATTTTTCTTCTTGAGTACATATTTTATTATGTCACTATTTAAATCTCCAAATATAATGTTTACAGATTGCTATGTTGAAGATTGTGATTGCTGTGTCTTAACTTTCAGAAGTCTTGAATGTTTTAAAGCTTAATTGTATACAATTAATATCGAATAAAGTTGGATTCCTTGACTGATGCCTTTAGGTGGGCTGCAAAGAGCCTACTCCTTGTTCTGCACTCCATCTTTCAGTGCTTCATGGCCCTTTTCCATCCCCTTATGCTCATTGTTAAAGGTGTAACTAGACAGATCATCAGTTAGTCTGCTGATCACAGACAGGGTAGCCATGATCTCACTTTGTAATTCAGGGAACTTGTTGAGTAATTGTTCTCAGATGGTCTATAACTCCTCTGAGTTTAAGTTTGTTTTTTGAAAATCTAGAAAGCTTCATAACTCCTTAAAGATGAACTCCCTTTTCACAATGAAATGTGTCTCAATTTCTGAAACTTCTCAAAATTAATTTCCAAAAAGGAGTATAAAATGAAGGCAAAAAAGGTGGATTGTAGTCTCAGTCTCAATGAAACCTGAGTCATTTCAGCATCGCTTACAAGTTCCTAGGTAGTCATGGATGATTCTATGACCGTCTTTACCTAACGTGTTTTCTCAAAAACTGTCTTAAACACCACCTCATTCCCCAGTGTAAAGCTAAGTTAGGCTGTGACAACAGGACATTTGCTTGTCAATAAAGACAAATGCCTAATGAGTGATCTAACTGCAAAGGAATAAAGTGCACTATTCAAAGAAAACATATTAAATATATATACAAACGTACACATATACATAAGGTTGCAAGCATTTTCCAGCACCTTCATTTCAGTTGAGGCTGAACCACAATAACTTTACATTTTCCTGCAGCTTGATTCACTCAACCAAAAATGTAGCTAAGAGCTCCTGTAATAAAGTGATTCAATTAAAACAAGTACCGTTTTTCCAGTTCAGACCAGGGGTAACATATTTCTTTTAACATGCTCTTTTGAACGGTGAGAAAGAGAATATTATTGTATGATAAAAAAAATATCTTTTTCCCCCCTCATTCTGCTTTCCATCTCTGTTTTATTGTACACAGGAATCTTTTCTCTTTACAATTCAGTGCAACATGTGTAAACATGGATTATACCACATCAGAAACCAAGTTA
This sequence comes from Colius striatus, assembly GCF_028858725.1. Taxonomy (NCBI): domain Eukaryota; kingdom Metazoa; phylum Chordata; class Aves; order Coliiformes; family Coliidae; genus Colius; species Colius striatus. The sequence continues at coordinate 77,727,605 of NC_084762.1, read as the reverse complement.
GCTATCTCAAGAGAATTTGTATCTCTGCTGTGTGTAAGTAAGCAGATTAATTCCTAGATCGGGCATTACCTAATGCATTTTCAATTCAATTTCTTCTTTTCTTTCTGCACACAAGATCAGGGAAGTGGGATTATTTTATTAATTTAACTAATATTTTGCATGTTTTCCCTGTTATCTTTCCTTCCTCCAAAAATTTTTGTTAGCTCCTAGTGAGCGACTTAGTATGAGCAAGGATGTGTAAAGACAAGAGACCTAAGCCCTCAACACCTTACAGAGAAATAAATGGCAAGGAGAGCAACAAACTTCCTCCCACCACACTACCAAAAATAAAGAATTCTCACATATTTCAAACCCTGATCTACAGCAGCACATCCTCCCTGGGGTAAGCTCAGTTGTTGCACAAAACTTAGGGGAAGATTATTTATTCATTAACTTTTATGCTGTTTTTACAGAAAATCTCAAAAGTAGAGTATGAGACAGTTTGGTTTTATTACAGCAGTGCCTGCTAGCACTGTTTAAGGTAAGGGTCTGTCAACATATCACAAAAGCATGGGATTTACTGTGTAAGATCAGTCTACTGGCCCATCGAGCCTGCTACCTTGCCTCTGGTAGTACCCATGTCTGATGCTTCAGTAGAAGATGGCACAGTAAGCCCTTAATACACTAGATTAATTGTGTGTAATGTTAAACTTGGCAGAGGCAGAGGGAAGAGACTCCTTATTCTCTTCAGTGTGCAACTAATGCCCTAAGACAAGAGATGATTACATCCCTATAACTAGCCAAGTACTAGGTAGTGATAAAAGTATACGGAACCTTTTAAGTCAGCCCTATGACTAGTCACAGCAACAGGCACACTACCTTGACCAGGGAAACTAACTACACATTTCTATTTCACAAAAAAATACCATTCAGTCTTTTTTGCTTAAAATTATCTCCAAAAGTTACTTCCAGTCAGTGTACTCTAAATTACTTGTATGAGGTTGAGCTTGAAATTAGGGAAAGGCAAGTTCTTGAGCACTGAAGGAGTGTCTTGAAGGCCATAAGAAAAAGAACAGAGAAATCAGAGAAAAGAGAAAGAAACGCAGCTGGAAGAAAAGAGTAGATGAGAGACTGGAAAGATAAGGAGAAAGTTTAAGGCATATGTGTCAGAAACAGAAAAGAGAGATAAATACCAAGAGATGGGTGAAGGGCATGTGAAGAGTTAAGGGCACCCATGTAGACGGAAATGAAACTACATGGAGATGGCAGGTAGGGTGCAGAGTAGCAAAAGGGAGTCAATCAAAGAAACTAACAGAAATTCAGCTTTTCTACAATGCTCTAGACTCTTTCCTTTTTAAGAGTCTCCAGTCCTACATTACCAGTTAATCTCACAGAAATACTCAGAAGTTCAGAAGGTGAACAAGATGTCAAATACAGGTATCTCCATGAAGGTATGAAACAGTAGAAGCTGTTAAATACATTACTAAATAATCAGCCAAACATGTAAACAGAGAAAAATCAAATTTATATGGGTGCAGAATCAATACCTGGAGTTGATGCAAATGTCAAGGCATTTAGAGAGATGTTTTGACCTGAGTTAATGATTGCAAGGGCATTTATAGCTCTTGACCTACGTATTATAGAGGGCAGTTCTTCTACATAATAGTTTCCTTCACCTAAACCAGAACTCATCTTTGTCAGTATCTGCACAAACGCGGCTATAATCTATAATGCATGCCATGACATGTAAGGTGATCCTGTATAAAGTCCCGAATTCCTGTGCTGCAAAAAACCACACCCCAAAACCAACCAGACAAAAAAGAACCCAAGGATTACTTTTCTAAAATAAATATTTTTTTCCCCCAGACACTTGTGAAATCAGTTATTTTAGTTGTCATCCCGTTCAGAGAATGATGTTCATATGTAAAGTTAACATTAATACAAATGACTGAAGAGGCACAGCCTCATTACAAAGGATTTATACACAAAACCTCTTATCAATACCAACCTCCTAGTTCTTAGACTCCTAAAGACAGAAATATGGAGCTACAAATAACATTCATTTCCCAATTACTATGCCAACCAGCTCTTTTTATTATAGACTGTATTTGCATTTTACTGACTGGCCTATTGGAAACATAGTGCTGCTAGACCATCATCAAACATTTTCTCTGTTCCAAAGACATAATCCAGACTATGCACACCACTGCGGTATTGATTTAATCACTCTTTTGCATGAGAAGGGATCTCACTCTGCAAATTCGACTTCTGTTAAATACCTTCATGTTTCGATTTTGATCCATCAGTTATGGAATTATGGGAATTTGTTGCAGAGTAGTTTTTATTGGACTTCTGTAGGATTCTACTTATTTCCTTCTGTTTTTCATTTGAGAATGAGTTCAAAGTGCCATTGCTTTGTATTTGCATTTTCTTTACAGTATCTGCATATAATATTCATAAAAATGTCAGTCTTCATTTTAATCATGAATTGTCTATGGGCAGACTCCTAAATGTCTACTTTTTAGTCACAATTTTAATAAATATTTTTCAAAATAAAAAGTTCATAAAAATTACTACAACTCATAGACTCTTAATGTACACTTCTTTGGGTGTCTGCTCATCCTTTCAGGGAATAATCTTGTCACAGAAGCATTTGTTTAACCTGTATGAAACTTGAGACCTCCAGAGTGCTGTCAAGTAGGTCAGCTAATCTCTTTGTATCTTGATCTCTCATTTTAAAAATGGTGATCAAATTAATCTCTTCTCCAGTTCTTTTTCTGTAAATTCTTTCAGGAAGGGATCTTCTCTTTTTGCCATCTTTATTCAAATATAATAATAGCATCAGCATGATTACCTGTTTTGTGACATTTAATAGGCTTGTTTGGATACCAACAATGTCTTGGGGCAGAAAGTGCAAGTCAAAAAACTAAAGTTACATCAAGTAATCTCCTAGAATTCAAATACATATTCACAAATACTATTCTGCATTATTTATCCAGTTTTAATGTCTCTTTAATCTTCTCTTATTGCTTCTCAATCTAATTATTTCAGAGTCAGGTTTGAAGTCAAGCTCTGACTGCACTGGCACACAAGTTTAGCAGAAGGTTTTAAACACACTGTATGTGGACAGTGCTGGGCACATAGGAATGGAGTAACTGGAATATTTTATTATTACAAAGGTATAACTCTGTATTTAGAGAGAAAGAAGGGATTTTAATGGGGAAAAAAAAAAACACCACCAAACACTTTCCTTCTTCATATATATCCAATTCTTGTTTTATACATATTTGAGAGTAAGGCAGAAAACTCTTTTGCATTGTGGCTAAAATTAGAGTGATCATGGTTTCAGAACAGGAAAGAAAAACCACCTTTCCTGCCCTACTGAAGCACCTGGAATTCTAAACTTAGTATATTGTGACTAAAAATATGGCATAAAGACTTCTGAAATTAAAAAGTACAAGATATTTCCTATTTGAAAACATATTTCAGAACTAAGAAAAAAAAAAGGAAAGAGAATTAGAGCTGTTCAAAAAGTCTACATTTTAAAGAAATCAATGTTGAAATATTAATGTTTCAAAATCCTACCAATACATTGTTTTCCAGTGACAACCCTGATAACTTGTGTCACTAATCTAATAAAAGCCATGTTGTGGAAATATATATGTGTGAAAACATCTATTTAAGTATACAAATACTGTAATAAAATATCAGAATACTCAGGGGACGTACTCCAACTACAAACAGAGAAAAATAAATAGACCAATACAAGTCTTAAAAAAATGTTGTCCTGCACTGTGACACTGGCATCTGAAATCTCAACATATACTTCATTCAAAGATAAATTCCTCCAGTGTTTTCAGATACTATTTAAAATGGCTCTGCTCTTCCCTATACTTTTACAACTAAAATAAAAACAAAATCTACAGCATTATTATTCATATTGTCTCTAAAAGTATGCACAGTTCAGTGCAAATATGAAAATGTCTCCCTTTTTATGGGCAAAAACACTGCTCATATCGCTTTATGCACATCTAATATGGGAAGAATTTAATCTATAATAATCCATTTTGATGAGTTTTTTTATTTTATTTCAATTGACAGTCCTTTCATATATGATTTTTAGAAGAGTGAGCAATAGTATTTAGTTGAATTGAAAGGCAATAGGATAGTGAATTTAGTAATGCTTATACTGTTAACACCAGTGCAATGATTCGTCATTCCACTTTTGTGTTTGACCAAACATAAAATAAAGTGACACCTCTTCATAACTACCAGTTGACATATGCATGATACTGGTAATGACGTACACAAACATAATTAGAAGATCTTATGTCAGTTTATTCTGAATCAGAAACTTTCTGACTTTATTTAATGGAAACTATCACTCCTGTCAGATATAAGCTCACTTCTTTCATAAAAAAGTGTCATGAACTTAGTGATTGGTGTGTCAAATGTAAGAAATTGTAATCAAGTTGAGAACTGTAAAAGAAATCCAAGTCAAACCACGAAATGTTAGAAGTTAAGATCAGACACACGCATTGATAAGCAGCATTACTGAAACGCAAATGTTGGTAAAGGCAGTCCAGGTCTTATCCCATCACTAATATTAGTAGTTAATCTAAATAAAGAGATGGCTATTCCAATGGAATCCCACTGGAATAAAAAATATAGAAATTTCCAAACTCATTTTTATTCTACACTGGCATGTTTTAAAAGCTCTATTAAAACATGACTTGGAGCCACTCTCTCCAGAGCAGTCAAGTGCACGTGTCTTGCACTGGAAGCTATGCTCTATGCCCTTTGATGGCAACTTCAGGCACAGAACTAGTCTCATGCACATTTTGCAGTCCAGTGATGAAAACAATGGGTCAGTCACTACTTACTGTTTATTTTTAATTTATTCTCTTGGACTTTTTTATATATGAGAGAGTAAAAAAATCACTGTACTTGTAGAGAAAAGGGCACTGCGGCTCTCATACATCCCATGCAATGCCCTGAAGGCTTTCCTTTGGTACTTTTACAAAGAGTTTTTAGCAAAACACCATTATGGTACTTTGTGATTTTGACTGTTCATCTCTATTAGTAACTGTAAACTGTGGGTACTGGTGTGAAGTTTAATACAGAGAGATTTATGTTGGCAGCTCATTAGTTTCTAAGATTTTAAAAATAAATTTGTCACCAGGCACTAAAAGGGTTCACCATCACTGATCTTGATTACGTCCTTCTTTATCAACTCATTCTTTATCAATGAGTTCCAAAATTCCCATCTAAATAAATACTCCAACTTTATTTTTATCTTCCTACACTAGATTAATGCATATAGGAAGAATTATCTGAAATCATTTGCAAACTCACTGTATTTTTCATTCACTATCTCTAAAAAATTCACATCTGCTGCTTTAATGTGATGTAACTGTTGTTTATTATAATAATCTTAATTATCTCTATTTTAGCTTTTGTCTCCCACACTTGTTGCTGTTCTATTCACGTCTTGTATAAAAACAGGACTTAAGCTAGCTGAAGCCAGCAGTTGTCTTTGTAATATCAGATTCAGACAGTCTAGCACAAAGAAGCACTAGTTCTTGACTAGAACCTCAACATGCTGCAGCAGTACAGATGTTAAATATCGCAATAACGATTGTATCTTCCTTACACAGTGATTATTAGCAAAGCTGTTCAGCTTTCAAAGAGCCCTTGTTTTTACTTTTCATCAGCAGCTGACGCAGAGAACACATTTCCATTACAAGATGAAGCTGTACAATCTCATCCAACAAATGATCTCACTCTGACCCTCACACTAACTTTGCTATTAAGCAAAAACAGGCACATTTTCAAATATTGATTCCAACTAATGTCTGATCCTAACAGGCATGATCTTATCGGGGTCCCACTACAATAGAAGGAGTGTCAGAGTTAAACAGAATAGGTTTAGATAAGATCACAATCTTCTTCACCATGCTGTGATGCTATCACTGAGTGAGTATAGTATTTGAAGTAATTATCATTAATAGATATTGGCAACAGTAAGAGTAGTCACTGCTAAAATCTAAACAAATTTGTGCATGATAAAATAAACCAAGTTTTATCTGAATGGTGGATAAGAATATGTTATGTGCCCTAAGAGACTTTGCTGCCTTTACTTTTTTTCTTTGAAATGATGGATATTCAATTAAGAGAGAAATATTGAGTAGCAACACAGCTACTTCAGTTTATACTGTACGTTCTGTTTTTGTGGCAAACTGCCACTTTAGCCTTCCTGCTGCTTTCCTGATGTCTATCTTGACCAGACATTCCATGCTGTGCTGTGCTGTGCTGTGAGGACAAACCCTGGTCCCAGGGTTTGCCTGAAGAGCCACAGGCACAGCTGATTTCATGGTGTCCTTCCTTGTTAGCAGAGAGTGGAGTAGCAAGGGGCTGTCTTACAGGTGGTGTGGGAGGCAAAGGGTCATCTTTCTACACTTTGAGCCCTACAGCTGTTTTCTTATTTGAATTACTTTGTAGGAATATGGGGCATGGAATAGCCCCATGGTGGGCTAGCCTACAGTATTGGTCTCTAAGGTAAATGTGGGCTGTGACAAAAGCCACAAGAGAGGTACAAGGTTGACAGACATCTGGCTTAGTTTGATTTTTGCCTCACCATTCATTCCAATCCTGGTAGAGTTTCTGCATTTACAGAAAAAAGAGAAGGTACTGTAAAAATGAACACCTGCTTTGATGTGGCAAAGTCTTTCTCCCCTGAAGCTGTTAGTATGTAAGGCCAAAACAGCACAGAATGAAAATAATAATTTATAGCCCTGGAAAAAATGTTATCAACCTAGGAAAACTGAAAACATTGGTACAAAAAAAGAAGAAAAAGAGAAGTCAGTTGATAGTGTGTGTGCTTTCTGTAATGAAATAACAAAAGCATAGCTGAATTTTCATATACCGAAGCCATATAAAATTACTACATGAGAAAAGGGTGCAAATCTAAAACACATTTAGGTATTCACCATTAGTAGAAATACACAAGTGTGCAATATGTAGAATTAAAACAGTACCGTCAGATTTCCAAGGAGCAATTTCTCTATGACTATTGTGACAACAACAGTGAACTCTAATAGGCTGGTTTTGATCCTTACAGCACTTACAGACATTAGCTTATTAAGTCAATTTAAAAAATATTTCTAAATTAATAGGGTACTTGCAAAGATTATCCAAATACTGTTCTTAGACACAAAACCCCATGCAGCTTTTCCAGTTATCTTCATGTATTTGTCTTCTCAAATGTGTGATTAACTCCAGAGCACTGAAATCTTTTTGATAATCACTGAAGATGAATGTATCAGGACAATCAGCAGCATATGGAACACAGAATGCTGCCAGATGTTAACACACTAAAATAAAGCAGAACCATCCATGTACTCCGTATCTTGTCTAAAAATAATATACTCATTGACCTTAGCCCTATCAAACCAGTCCAATCTTCAAGGTCAAATAAAATAACAAATATTTATCTTCTATGCAGAGGTTTATAGGCTGTACTTGCAGTGTTCAGAGTCACAAAATGCTAAGCATACCTCAGCCCTGCTGCTTTGACTGAAAGCTTGGGGTGCTCAATGCTGGAAAATCAAGTCCTCAGTGCATTATTAATTACATTTAAAATTTGCAATCACTGTGCACTTCCTTTCGTTGCTTTATATTTTTCCAAGACAATACATGGAAGTAGATCTCTAACACATACTTCATTTGGAAAAGATTTGCCAACGTTTTATGTTGTTTGAAAAAAAAATTTCAACAGTCTTTGTTATCCCAATAAATTTTTAAAGTGATAATATCAATGCAGAGTGCTGCTGCAGCTCTCTGGAGGTTGAATATCATGCTGCAGTGGGCCACGGCAATGAATGGCACCCCCTCAGCCTCTGCACCTCCCCAATGCCTTGCAAGTATCACAAAGTAGACTTTGCAAGTGCTCCTGTTCAACAGCACAGCCAGGGAAATGCAGAAAACAAGAGAACAGCACAATCACATTTCTGAAGAGACCTCACAGTTATTGTAGTTATAGTGAACAAAGAATTAGGTAGTCAAGTGTCTTTGGTATGACTGACAGAGAAATGCTTATTAAAGGTCAGAAAGGCCATGTATGCCACCAGCCAGAGTAAGCATAGTAGGTGCTACTACAAAGCCACTTAAACCCTGCAACAAGTGCCAGCAATTGGCTTGGAAGAGGGAATGCAAGGAATGTTAAGGAGGCACAACCACACCAAGCAGTCTCACATTTGTGAGAGGTCTAGTTTCAAAACATAGATGTTCTTCTCATTTTCCACTGCTGAATGTGGCAGTGGAAGGGGAAGCATTTTCAAAAACAATCAGTGCTTGTACAGTCATTTACTACACACAGTCACCTATCACTGTTTTTCTAAGCATTAAAGAAACGTACTAACTCAGAAACAGTAACACAAAATGAGCTCCGAGGATGCTGATGATGCTAAGAGCCTCCTCACAAATGATTCCGCATCTAACCCATGGTGTGCTCTCTGTTTTTCAGCCTGCCTAATCGGGGCTCTGGTACCTGATAGTGTCTGACTGACTATAGAAATCAAGATTTAGCTTATTCCCTGAGGCATGCTGTACCGCCAGATCAAAGTGCACACATTTGGCATCCTGAAAATTCAATGCCATTGCTCTCACTTCACAAATCTGCAACACAGAAACCTGGGACAATGATCCTTATAAATCAGACAATATTTCTTTAAAAAGATAAAAAAGCAGTACAGAATATCTAGAAATAGTCCTAAGTAAAACTGAAAATGATGCCTTGAAAAACCTACACTGATTTAATATTTAATATATACGGAGAATGTTAATTCTAACTTTAGTTAGCAAGAAGCTGGAGTGGCAAGGGAGTATAGTCAGAAGAAAAAAAAACCTGATGGCAATTGTGAAGAGACATGCCAAAGAAATATAGCAGTTTACTTCCTCCTCTCCCAGCAAGCCCTTGTTATATTTCAATTAAATTTTGAAAATGGTATCTTATATTGGTGTTACCAACTGCATAGCTTACTGTACTGTCCCATCTGCCATCTTCTACAAAAAAACAGTGTCTCATTCTGTCCTTTTGAAGTCAATCTTGAAATATTTTAGCTACCTGCAAGCGTCTCTGGGCAGCCGAACAAGTGAAGTTGACTGCAGACACTTCGCAGCATCAGGGTGCCAAAAGCCACAGGGTCATCCACTCCATTTCCTTCCCCCACGCTATGGCTCTGTTGTACCTACATCACTCCTGTCATCTTGGGCCAGCCTGTTCTTCACATACCAGACACAGACCCACTACAACCTCCTGAACCTCTTCTAGCCTTTCACTCTCATTACCATTAGGAAATTCATATCAAACCTAAATCTCTCTTGCAGATACCTACACACAGGAGTCGGGCAGGTTCACCTAATGCAACCTGTTGTATCCTTCCATGGACCATGACTCAGGTGGATCCAAGAGGCAAGGGAAACTTTCCACCATAAAAAGAGTAGATTAAGATGATATTTTGGCTTGGAGGAGGTGAGGTTGACTGACCACAGTGAAAAGACCAACAGGATTAAGGCAAAACAAATGGATCTCCAAAGAGAAGGATAAGATCTGGAATGTGACAAATATGAGCAACAAGATCCAGTATTTAATGCAGTAAATGCAACTGCATCCAAGAGGAAGACACATCATAAAAGCAAAGAGATAAGATTAAGACATACTATGAGTGCCACAGCAGAATTAAAAATTAATAATATGAGAACCAGACCTGCTTCAACACAAACAGAAAAGAAGAAAATAAGATATTTTGGACCTGCAATTGTTTTCTGCTTATTTCTCTTCCCTTTATGCTAATTTGTCCCAGTTTTCTTCCAAAAGTGAGGACAACAGCTTGCAGGAGGAGGAGAGAGGGAAGAATTCTTCCTCACCTCCCCACCACAGAGGCACACCTCCCTCAGCTCCCCTAAACTTGTCTTTAATGTCCTCACACATGGCAGGAGTTCTAGTTTCGTCTTTTTAAAAAAGTGGTCACTCATCCCTCGGAGCAGGGACTGTAAAAGAAAGCTTCAAAGAAAAAGAAGTATTTTGGAAATGGGAGATGTTTATAAATAAATACATAAATAATTACTAAGATACATTAAGCCTTTATTTAAACTAAATCTATGCTTGTCAGATATCAAATCGATGTCAAAACCATAAAATACTGATCTATGGCAGTGAGAATTTGAAAATTATAAGACGTTTTCTCAGAGTGAGAATAATCTACATAATTTATGATGATATCTCAAATGCTATGTAATTTATTCCTATTGCATCAGTAGCATTCAGAGTACTGTCTTTCCCTTGGAGCACAGAAAGAACAGTATTTTGTCTATGTAAAACTCAGTTATTCCCTAAATGTGTCACGAGAGCTCAAATTAAAAAAAAATAATTACTATATTTAGTGTTTCACAATCTCTGAAACATTTGGTAAATAACATTGAAATATTTTCCCCTTCCCTCTAGGCTGTGGAATACATCATAAAATGCATCAGTTAAAAGGGGGAAAAGTTTCTTGAAAGAAAGTAATTTAAGATGGGACATGGACATGAACCAGTATCAAATCTGACAAAAGTATATATGTAATTTATCATATATGGAATATCAGGACATGTACAAAACTCTGTAAATAAAATGATGACATCAGGTAGAGTACTAGGGTGAGGACAGCCAACCATGGGGCTTTCTGCACTCTTCGCATCAAAGCAGAAATTCAACTTGTTCTCTGGGCTTGATAAAGGAGGCACGGGTCATTTACAAACCTCACTCAGCTCTCAACTCTCAGGCCAGGCTCTGGATTGCCCATGTTTTAGTGGTGCAAAGTAGATCTGATGCATCTGGGAAAGGGGAAATTTTGCTACTGGCTGTGTAATACTACATCATTACAAAAGGAGCTATAGATGAACAGAGAAGAAAGTTCAGCAAAATGGGACAAAACTCTGACTTTTAGGACATAATAACAATCACTTTCTGACTAGAACACGCTATCATTATATACTCACAAACACACCGTGTATATATATTTAAATATATATATAGGTACTATATTTACATTTTTTAATAGTATGTATGTACTAATTATACTTGCAGTAAATACTGAGGGTATTTTTCTTTATAAAAACATGTTTTTGCAGAATGCAATTAAGTTGGCTAGTAATGAAATAACTAGAAATACCTTTTATTTCCATCATTCTTGAACATTTATAGGCTACTCCTATAGTGTATTCGGAGAGAAAGGGAACGGATGTTTGGAATTTCAGTCATTCTCTCACACTGTATGGAAGTGAGCAGCAAGCATTGTCTTTATTGAAAGTGAAAGTTCATTCCCTTACTTGAAGTATTTTTCTAAAATTTAAATTAATTTAATTAATCCTTTCAAATCTTTTATTACTACTGGTGTCTTGGTCTGCACTTTTGACACTACCAAAATGTGTATTTTCTTTTCACACCAGAATTTTCTCTACAGCGTACTTTATTCAAAAACTGTTCACTATTGCCTCTGCAAATCTTATGGAAAGCATCCACTGATATTTTCATCATCATATGTCATTTATATGTCCAGACAGTTTATCGAGACAATATGCTGAGTGCAATAAAAGTGCTATTGCAGTTCCACAGGCAACACCATCACAGCAGTTTTCTCCGCTACCAAGATACACTAAGGCTAACTACACTTGAGCTGGCATAGCTTTATGTGCAATTGCCCTAAAGAACTCCATGACATTTAAATTTTTAGTGGTCAAATAGAAAACACAAGCCTCCAGGTCTTTCAGTTCAGTGCTCACTGTAAGTATCATAATCCTGACATAAACATTTTAGTAAACACAAGCACCTTCATAACTTCACGTTCCATTAAAATGAGGCAAGAATTTCACTTGCTAGTTCTATGAATGTGAAACTACCGAAAAAAAAAGTCAGCATTTTAGAAACTGAATTTTATTCCAGAGTGAAAAAACAAGGTTCTGTTTAGCATTTAGTGAGAAGGTATTTAAAAAACTGCTGAATATTTAAAACTGATATTCTATATCTCAGTCTAGAATAATACATATATTTCATAAATAAGAAGTATCATTATAAAAAGCAAGAATTTTTTAAAAGTTCTTCAGAGGATAACTTTAATGTTAAATTCCTCATCTTAAACATGGGTGTTGAACTTGTTCCTGTAAAGTATTTCAGTGTAGTGAGCTACATGAATGACCTTAAATGGAGCAAAATCAATTATTTCTCTCATTTAAAGTTTTAAATAGGATTTCATCCCATTCTAAAAAGTTGTGTTATAAATTTAGCAAAATCTGGAATAGCAAAATAACCATTTGATTGATAAAGGCTATGGTACAGAGAAGTGTAGATGACCATTGCCTAGTAGTACAACAATAGGTTGCTACTGCCCACTTTATTGCAGTTCTCTAAACAGCTTAACAGGGCAGTAGGTACTCCCGTACATACTATCTTCTCTCTGCTTTTCCCTATATTCTGCAGAGCCAGAGCCTGACACTCACAGATGGTGTTTCCCTCCCTTCTGTCTGGGAGACCCCGAACCAAATTTCTTACCCTTGTTTTTTCCTGGGCTCTTGATTTTGCCTCATCTGCCAGGACATTCAGTCACTCTGCTCTCAGCAGTTCCCTTGCAATATGCTCCAGGGTTCATTACCACTTTGAGAAGGAACCCCCTACTGAAATGAAGCTTGTTGAAATAGGACAGATAGTTTATTGCATTTTCTCCCAGGAACTGAGCTAGTTTAATGAGAATGCTTGGTAATGGCTGCTTAATTGCAACAGTATTAGGATAAAGTCTGCGTAATGGAGATACTTATTGTAAGCACCAAGTAACGGAATTATTTTTAAAAACAATTCAAAGTAAACCAGGGGTAGATTTAAACAAATCTTAAAAAAAAACGGGAGTTTGGTAACTTATATTAATTTTGAATATAACGTTTTAGTTCAGCTGTTTTGATAAACAGGTGTCAAAATGAACCATGGGTATGTGTAGTCTCAAAAAAGAGTTGAAGACAAGGAAAAATGGGTAAAAAATAGAAGTGATTTTTCTGTGAAAATCCCCTGTTGATATAATACTATATTCTCAAAATCATCAATTCAGAAATATAGAAATAAAAAACAACAACGTAATTTCAGTTCCATCTTCCTTTGAACAGCTGTGTTCTGTTTTGGTTGGGTTTTACAAAACCAAACCATATTTGTATGTCCCTTAAACATTTCATGCCTTAAAGTTAAAACTACAGTAATGAAATGCAGTACTAATACCAGCATACTAACAGCATTTAGACAAATTGATGTGTACTTTATTTCCACGAACTGTGTTACTTCACTATCTATTCACCTTCTGGAAAGTACTTCTGCAAGTTGGAATAAAACGATTTCAGTTTGTTTTAAACCGATGTTTATTCAGATCATTACCATACCTTGCAATCATATTAGTAACACGTTTTAAATTAACCCTGTTGTGTAAATGCAAATGAAAGAGCAGAAATAACTATTATATTTTGAAAGAAAAGAGGTGTCTAAACTACAGTTATGCACAAAAGTTCCAAAAAAAGTTGACTGTCGTTGCATTCCCTCAACTACATATCTATATCAATTAGAGAGTGCTCTAAAAAAAGGTGACCCAATGTGTGGTGATGTGTTCTTAAACACCATTGTGGATGGCCATGTGAATGTCCACATCATCGTGGCATATCTCCCTCTTTTTAATGTTTCAGTTTGTATGAAGCGGCCAACACTGACACTTGCACAGCATATCAACAATCACTTTAAGTGAGACACAGCATGCTGTCCAGAAGCATTGTTATGTTAACGTCTGCTCCTGTTTTGGAACAGAAGGAAGTATTTCTAAACTAAACATGAAAGAGTCTGGAAGTAACAGCAGTAAAAATGAGAAAGAAATGCTTTTGTAGTCATTCGAGGTACTTAGAGGTATAAACCCAGTATAACAAAGATTAGAATCAAGAGTCAGTACTCAATACAATTATTTTTATTAATTAAATATAACAAAGGCTCTGTGCTAGTAAGAGCTCAAATCCCCATTCAAAGTTAAATATCTAAACTGTCTTTTCCTTTTCCATGTTTGAACAAGAGAGACAGACACTATAGTTTGACTACAGACTACCGGCTGTTTCAGTGGCCATACCGCACCTCCAACCCAAGTGCCCAGAAAACTCTTGCACTGCAACTCTGAAGATTAAAAGTTGCTGGCTACTACAGATACAAGGTTTTTGACCTGAAGTGACCAGCCACAGATTAGTGAGTGAGTAACTTAACTGCGTTTTGAACCTTGTCTCCTCAGCCCCTCACACGCTACCCGGTCACACAGTTTCATGAGGCTATCATCCAGAAGAAGTGTCACTTTGGCACTGAACCTCCCAGATCCCATTAAAGGGTCCCTGCTGTATCCCACTGCTTTCCGGCCTCAACCTTGCCTTCACAGCCACGTTGAATCCTCTTTTCCTTATCAGGCTGATACAGGCCTGCCCCGTGCACTCCTCCCTGTGACAAGATGACAAGAATGGGGGGGCGGCAAAATCCAGCTGCTCATTGTTTTGCTTTGCAAAACCCTGCCATGGGCACAGATTAACACCAAAAACTAGATGGTGGCAGCCAAAGGAAAAGGACGTTCAGAATGCCTCTACATGACTACTGGAGTGATGACACAAGTCGCTACTCAACGTCCATTGTGGGCTATGCAGTTCTGTGATGCTTTTATTTCCAAAGGTCTCATTCCCATCAAGCTGTCTCCTCAAATAGTGGAAATATTCACAGCTGGGAAAACGCAAGCAAATGGCTTTTTATTTAAATAGGCTGCTAGTGCCTTGGATGTAGAGCTGCTTATGTGTGGCAGCTACTCTTTCAGTGGTTTGAATGATAAGCCTAGAGGGGTCTTCTGCTCTTCTCATCTACCTGTTCATATTAGACCACTTTCCTGTTAATGACAGAACAAGCTAGGTGTTTCATGCTTAGAAATACATTCCTGTCCACTTTGGAGATACACATAAGCTACTGAATTTTCTGTAATGCAGTGAAGCACACAGTTGGAGCCTTCATGGTAAAATTGTGTTGCCTTCCTTGTAGAGCTGAGTTCACCAACTGCACATGGAGAGCAGTATTACACAAAACTCTTGATGTGTCTGACAAAACTGATTATATTAGATCTCAAACAGAATCTGGAAAAGTGTAGGGGATCTCTTTTTACTGCAAAACAAAAGAAGAAACTCTTACTTCAGAAGTATACTTTCTAGGCTTGGAAATATACTCTTGTGCTTTTCATTTTCTTGGGATTATCAACTATTATGGAACAGTTGATGGAAAACTGAAGTAGCGGAAGGAAAGGGAAGGCAATAACCTCTATGTACAATCATGCAGAGGGATACAATGTATGCATACAGTTGAGATCAGAAGAATTTTGTCAGTTCAGCAGAATTATAGAAAAGGATCATCGAAAGTATCTAAATAGGTGATCTTTCACTCTAAAGAAGAGTTTCTAAACAGATTAATATTTGAGTTCTTATGTTCCAACTGAAATGAGAATTAAATGCCCAGACGATTTCTACAATCTGAGAACTATTCTTTGTTGTTGAAATTAGCATTCTCAAGATTTCAGGTGGCTGCATGCAGATGGTTCCACCAAAAGTAATGCAATGGGATACATTATTTCATAGGGAGTTTTGATCACTCTGTAAATCATGAGTATTGGCTAACTCCCAGATGAGAAAAAATAAGAACTTTATTATTCATTGAGCTACTTCTAGGGTACCTTTAGAGTCTGAGTATTCTGCAGTCCTGATATGGACCTTATCTCCTGACAGTGCTGCAGCACTGCTGATGAAGTCAACAGCTGCTACTCCTACTCCAAATGCAAACAGTTCTTAAATAATTTCTGTTGAAGGTACCCAGCCTGCCAGTACTCTGAGATGTATATTGTTAATATACTTCAAGACAGAAACTTGAAAGATCTAAAAAGTATTTGACATCTGGCATGGTGACTCAATTAATTACTGTGCTGAATTAATTAGCTTGCTGTGTCTCCTGAGCCAACAGCAGTTCAACAGTTTTCAGCAACAGAGCACTACTTGAACTCAGAAGTGCTTCAATAGAGTATTGCAGGTACAGGCTGAATACAGTGCAGAGTACAGGGGTAGTAAGCAAGCTGTAACTGTTACAGCTAGGTAATAAATCCTGTGAGGCAGTGTCACATCACTAACACTAAAGTCAGGCAAGATAACTGTAGTCAGACACAAACGTATTTTCCAATAGAGAGACTAGATGCAAAAAATGTGACGTTTACTCATCTGAGGTTCCCTGCATTTTTCTTTCCCCTCTATACCAAAAATCCACATTAAAGCTCTTTCCAAAAATTATCTGATGTCTGTAATATTGCAATATTTTAAGTTCTCATTGAGAAATGAACCAAACATGCTGTCAGTTGGATGTGAAGCTTTAACCAAATGTACTTTCCAAAACAGATATAAATAACTTCAGTGAACAAATGCAACTCCTCTTACGAGCAGTGGAGAGCACGTATGCTAGTGAGAGAAGCAATCAAATGTGCCAAGTAAACAGTAAAATCATAAATAAACAAGAATCGTTTCAAGAAAAATTAAAAATTAGATAAAAGAAAAAGATGTAGAAGATGGCACTGGGTTTGTGTTGCTTAAACAGTAAATTAAAGTTCTATCAAAAGGTTTACATTTCTTCAGACAGGATTTTAAAGTCACAAATTTTAAAGTCACAAAAAAACATTACAGGAAACATCTGATATTCAGGAAAAAGAAACAACACTTAGAATCGCAGAATAATTCAGGTTGGAAGAGACCTCTGGAAGTCATCCAGCCCAAACTCCTGCGTAAAGCAGGGCAAACTTCAAAGTCAGATCCAACCTCGAAGTTAACTCTGACTGCTCAGGATCATATCCAATTCGGTTTTGACTATCTCAAACGATGGAGGTGCTCTGGGGACAAAACAATATCACTGAGGACTACAGTTCTGTTTACAGGAACTTTTTTCAGATTTCCAACTGTATTTATATTAGCAGGCAAAACAAAGGTAAAGCCTTTCAAGTGTTAGCAAAAATCGACTTTATGGTTTTTAAACTGACATGGAACAAACAAGTTTAGGGAGAAAAAGGTCCTGAAGGTTTACATCCCACAACTCTCTGAACTAGGTTGAGAAATCCCATTGCAATCATCAAACTAGTCATCCTTACTCAATTAATTACAAGTTCATTAAAACCAAAATATCTTAGCTGAACATCTTGTTAGCACCTTTTGATTTGTAAATTATTTTAAAGAGTCTACAAAATATCAAGATCTTTAATGGCTACTACATACTCATAATAATGCTTCACTACAATTTTAATATGCACATTTTCAAAAAGTAATATGCATACTATCCAGCAAGCCCTTAGAACTTCAATATTTAGACACGGAATCTCCAGGGACGAGTTACGGACCACCAAGCTCCACCTTCTTTTGCCATGTCCACATAACCTCTCTCCCACACTGTTCCAGGTGGTACTTTTGCAACTCAACACACCTTACTCTCTTCAGATCCTCCAAGGGCAGGACAACAACCCCAACACTGAGAAATTCAGCTTCTTGATTTATAGCATAGATATATCTAGCCCAAAGGCATCTAATACACTTCTGTGAAACAGTTCCACAGATCTTTATGCTAATACATTTGTGCAAACTCTGTAACAGCAAACACTCATCCAGTTGAACATTATGATTCTTCAGAAGTATCCCACAGGGCAATGCATGTCCCAAGACCGTCTAAACCCTCCTTCTAGTTGTTTTTTTTTTAATACAGGGTAACCTTTCCAGATAGTCTCAGAAAATTAATCAGAACAATATACAAATAATATTGAAGCTCAACTTAAAACCATACAAACAAAATCAAAATGAAGATTTAGGGATGGCACGATTTGCAGTGCACTGAACTGAGACTAGCAAAGCATTATTCTTAAGTAATACGGTCCATATACTTTCTGCAATCAGAATAAAAAACTCTAATTGAGAACATATTATATGACAGGTGCCTTTTGATATATTTCAAAATAATTTTATTCTGATAGAAGATCTTGCTATGTTGAGTAACACTAGCAATAAGGCAAATTTATTGAATTTTATCCTAAAATAATGTAGCTATTTATCTTCTATACCATCCACTTACATAAATTAAGTATTCAGCGATTAATGCTATGAAAAATTTTTAAAGCCACTAAGAAAATCAGATATTACTACTGAAATGCAACAGCTTGGTTCAGCAAACAAGGAAGTGACATTTCCCTTCTGTAAAATAACAAGTTAAATACTATTAACCTGTGCTCCAAATAACTTTATGTGGATGGCTGCCATAGATGAACTAATTGGAACTAATTGGAAAAGAGCCAAATACCACTGTCCATGAAACCTAACAATGCCTGTTTTCAAATGCTCTGTCTGAGTAATAATTCAGGCTATTCCCTAAACGATGACACACAATACAACAAAGCAAAGCGTCTCCAAGCATCTACATACCAAGGTGTTATTATTCAGATCCATCTTCCCAGTAAAAGGCCCCCATGTTGTTCCAACCGGAAGCTGCTGCCGGCTCTGAATCTTGCGCTCCCCGTCTTTCTGGACCACCTCCAACTCTCCTGCAAAGAAAGAAAACAAGCAGTGTTGAGAGTATTTTCACTTGTGCCTTGACAACAAACACCTCTGCCTTTGTGTTGGCTTTATATGCACAGTGTTCTGAGGACCCATATAATGAGAATTAATAATGCTTGTCTGAAAAACAACTGATCTTGTCATCCTGCAAAAGAAAAACAAAACTTTCCCTTATAATTCTATTCAAATCTGGTTTAGAAAGTCCCATTCCTTCCTTGTATCTATTCACACACAATAGAGTTTGACGGCATTTTTATTCAGAATAGCAGGTTCATGGAAGTTCTTAAGAAATGCAGAAGAGGAGGGAAATGACAGCTGAAAGAAATAGCATCCACATCTAGTGCATTAACCACCTTGATGCATTTTGCTGTCATAAGATCAAATTTTGAAGCACTCAGCTACCACAAATTTTAGATATACCACACAGAGATATAAACTCGCAATTCCACTAATTTTGAAGAAACTACTAAAAACATTTACTACAATTAAAATCCAAAAGGGTTTCAAACCAAGTGAGGCTTTACTGGCAGTAACATTTCAGAATTAGATACAAAATAGCTTTCACTGTTAGTTTTTTGTTTTGACACAAAATAGGTATAAGCAATAGGCAGTAGTTATAGTGGTATTTTTTCAGCATGAACTGATTTGTTGCTTTTTTAAAAAGAAAATTCTAGTTTGAATTTAAAGACTTCAGAAGAAAAACATAAATGTAAAGTTGGTACTTCAGCTCACTTAAATTTTCTGAATTTTTCCAGAGAAAAACAAATATTATAAAATTGTTCGTTACAGTGGAAGGATAAATAAAGGTCAGTCACGATCTCTCCCCAGTATTGTTTTACTTCATTCCAGGACTAAAAACATAGTCTGGACAACCCTTCTTTGAAAGCAGTCTCTTCAATATGCCTACTTTTCGATGGACAAATATTTCAGTTAAAAATGTAGCAAAAGCTATGTTCACATACACAATTTCTAACATTCTTTTCTGAAAGATTTCAAATAAATTCTCATTTCAAACTTTAAGAGGGGTAAATTAAAAGAAGGAGGATTTAGCTATCTGTGCTTTCTTGTTAGATGATTAACTGAATTTCTATGTGCTGTTGCACTTCCAAGCTTTAGGCCTTCTTGAAGGTCACCAGAAAATCCGCTGTTGTTCTCACAGGTGGCAGAGCTCACCTCAACTTTGCTGTAGCCATGATTTCTCCTGACCCATTTTCCCTGCATGCTAAAGCCCCAGATGCAACAGTAATTTCTGCCTTTTGCATAAGCACATCCTTTCCAAACAACTCTACCCTGAATCAGCACAGTGATTTTCCAGAAAAAAGTGAAGTCCAACTGTGCAAGAAGTCAACTTGTCCCAGATTTAGAACTGGCAGTTGCTGTGAAATAAACCTTGGGCCAGAGGAAGTGAGTAACTTCTCCTGATATATAGATATTTGCATGGATGTCTGGGCTGATGTTACAGCCAGGCTGAGAAGTTCTTCCTTGTCTGTAGGGGTTAATCCTAACCATTTCCCAAAGAGAAGACTTGGCTTCAGGTTCCATTTTCAAGCACAGAAATCTAAATTTCACCTCTGAGTGTAGCAGATTACAAAACTACTCTACGTAAAATTGTGCATCAGATCCTTCCTGTAAACTGGAACAAATCTAGGAAATAGAGTTGTAGCAGTTTACAAAAGCTTCTATGTACGCGAGCAAGCCCTCATCGTGACAGTGCTATGACATTTTAAAAGGCAGTATGTGAGAAGGAAAGCTTATGGATTAATTATATCCTATTTACACATGTAATATGCACTCATCCAAAGAGAAAAAATAAAAAGCTTTCTTTTCCCTCTCACAGTCACATTGTTACAAGTTGTATGAAAAAAAAAAAAATCTCTTTATATGTTAATTTTGGAAGACAGAAATCTTTCTGGTACTGCAAGGTAATATGTTGACCACTTAGGCATACCCACAGCATTTTCTATCTACAATGAAAACTATAGCATTTACTTGCTTTTACACACTAAAAAACAGCCATGTCTATGGACATGTCACATTTAACTGATACCAGAGGAATCATGAGAATCTTTGAAAACCCTTTTAAAAAATAATTCAGTCTCCCTTTCTGCCACTGACATTTTTCATTTGAAAAGGGTTCTGACACAGTCAAACAGTGACTCCTTATCTGTACCTGTGGATTTACAAGCAGGCCTGTCTTTTAATGGATTAAGAACGACAAACTTAGGGCAGATCATCCATTGATATCCAAAAACCTACCTAAGTTTTAAGGTACACATGATTACAGTTTGTATTTTAAATAAAATTAAAAACATATTTTATACCTAGTAAGTAGTTCGGGACTGAGGTAAACATAAACAAGCAATTATTTTCCAAAACTGTATTTTTTTCCTGAAGTTGATAAGTAACTTCCTATGGATTCTTTCTCTCATTCTCTTTTGTTACAGTCCCAAGTTGTAGTTTGGACAACGCATTCCAGGACATATCAATGCATTGAATTTGTGACAGGTAGGGTAACATCATGCTGAACTGTACTGAAGCTGCTGTATTTCCAGCTCCACTTATAACACCTCGGAAAGTAGTAGACTGCAGACAGGGTTACAAAATGTTTTGCTGCGTAACTTTCTTGTTTCCTTTGATGATAGCTGTCAAAAAAAGATACTTTCCTCTATGCTCATCATTCTCAGCTGACATTTTTACACTATGGGTGAAAGGTAAGGATAATCTGCTTGCATGTTTTGGTGAACACAGTATTTTGCTTACTCTTGTACAAGTTGCAGCAAATTACCATTTGATTCTTGGCAATCATCTTTTTTCACTGAAAATCTTTGGGGGGGAAAATTAACACTAAGAGAGTTGTAATTTAAAAAAAAAAACACTGCACATCAGGATCTACAGGCATCTGCTAAGATTTTTTTTTTTCCTACCAGAGCCTGTATGTTTTGTAAAATCCTTACATACATTCCTTTGTCTGCCCTAAGCAGGAAGGCCAGGGGCTGGTACGAGGGTTTGTAGGAGAAAGATTACAAATGTCACTATTAAAAATCCTCTCCTGAATTCCCCTGACACTGGAGTAAGGAGTCTGCAACTTTTCTGCATTCATTTGCAACATTTTCTCCTCTGAAATTTCCTATTTGCGGAGTGGTGTTGAAACTGTGTCAACAGATGGTCTCAGTCTCCTGCTGATGAGAACCGGACTGTCCCCCGCTCACTACCGGTGTCCCACAAGGATGCTGGTTTAACCGTGCCACACCTGTGGCCCTGAGAAATGTGTGACCTCGAGTGAGTTTGCTGGAAAAAGAGAACTTCACCCTGTAATTCTTAATTAAGAGTTTGAAAAATGTGTCAGCAAGACAAGATTTTCCCCTTCAGCCCCAGAGGTTCAGATGTAAGTTACAAGTGCTCTCTGCAGTTACTGTCCCCTGCCCAACTGCTCAGCATCTTCACAGATTACATCAGAAAGAAGAGGATCTGAGATTTTATTGCTCTATCAACACTCATAGTTAAGAAGTGTAAAGACTCAGCTGGTACTGACTCCTCACAGGTGCTTGTCTATGGAGATCCCAATGAGTGGGAAGAAAAGGAAAGAGGATTAAAAACTCCTGCAGCTTCCCTAACTGCATGCTCCAGCCAAAAGGAGGCAGAAAATTCCATGCCAAGCACTGTTAGTGATCAGCCATTGCAACAGATCACCTCAGTACTGAACATAACACTCCCTCATATAACAGCAAATTATAATACATAGAATTTATTCACACTCCTGGGATAAAGTATGTGATATGCTTCATCATTTCCTGTTTCCACCCTAGACATGTCAACCATATGACTCAAAAGGACAGCAAGAAGCATAACTGAAGCAGCACTATGAAATGTAAGTAGAAAGGAAGTGATGTTCTGCTTTTAGTTTTTGCAAGTTAGGTAAAAAAATTACTTAAGAGACATTCCATTCAGTGATATTTACTTTCCTTTTCCTTGCTAGAGAGCAAGGGGTTTTTTCAGCTTGTTCTTCAGGAACAGCTTGCTGAGTAAGTTTATACAAAATATTTGAGACACATAGTATGGGCTAATCAATTTCGGTAAAAGATAATGCTGTTAGTGCTGTGGGCTGTTTCTCTTATCTTGTTGATGTAGCATACTTTTAAAGTCTGTGATTACTCAAAGACTTATGATAGCTGCACTGTAAAAGAAGCCCCAAGTCATGACTCACTAGTACAGCTACAAAACATCCCATGGCTTTTAAGATATTAGGCCACCTTGGTGGATACAAAATCAGACTGAAAGGACTCAATTTAGGATTCTTTCCTTACATATACATATTATTTCAGAGATGCTACACAGGACTTGCATAAAACAGAACCTGGAGAGGTCAGTTTAGCATTGTCTTCTTCTATAGCAAAATCAGAATAATCTTTAAAACCTCCACAAAACATGTAGTCTACACTGGAACCCAACAAAAGCTTTTGGCTCTTAATAAGATTTGACCGCAGTTCAAGTACTAGAAGTATTTAACTATATATAATATTTCTGAACAAAATGATACTGGATTTCATTCAACTACCCCCATTTGTGAACAAAATCAATGGGATATATATCTGAAGGTGAGTGATGAACAGTATTTTGGGAGGGTGGAAAAGTGAACTACTTTATTCAGAAATAAGTGTATCCACACTTAGAAATGTCTCAACTTTTCTAAGCAAGTCACTGTCAGCTTTGGCATTTGTTTGGGTTTTTTTAACCAGGAATAGCTTTCGTAGTGGAGTCAGTTAAAAAGAATGAGCAAGCTTTTCCCCTGCTCTAATTAGAGATCGGTTATTTGACATCATGGGGGTCTACCAAATTCCAGTAGCAAATGGCTCCTTCTTTGCATCTTTCCAGTGCATAGCCATTTGTCTCTTCAATTATTATTTTTGGATGCCAGAAAAATAAAATATGTTGTAGTTTCAAACAAGGACTGCTCTCAAGTCAGTGCAAGAAGTTAAAAACACTGTCAGAACTTCATAAGTGCCGCCCACCCCATAGCCTGAGATCTGGCTGCTGTCCTGTATGCACTGAAAGAATCTGCAATTAATGTTTGACTGGTGATTACCTCCATTATCACAAACTAGTATCTGTACGTTAGCACACAGTAGTTCACCGATCCCATTTTCACTTCTGTGATTCTTAACAAGGTAACTTCAATATTAAATGCTCGTGCAGTTGTTTGGCAGACATAAACTGCATTACTGAGATACCTTCTCTAAATTTTCCTTCCTCAATTTTCAAGTCTCTGAGACATAACACACACTAAACTACAGTTTTGAACATAAACTTGAAATACGACATTCTCTATTCAAGTACTCCAGTCAAACCCTGATAAATCAGGCTGGCCATGCAGTGATCTTATCCTTTCTGACTCTTTAATAAATCGAACCTTGTAAGTTCACGCTGTTGGAAGTTGTCACTAAATGAAATTGTGACCTTATCCGATGCGTGAACTTATCCTGCTGACAACTACATTTATTGTGTGGATAAGCATGGGGGGAAAAAAAGACTTTTGATAATTGTGATCTTAGCCATACGCAAGTCTAACAGATGGGATTGTTCTGACATTCCATTAATGATTTGCCTATGATGAGCCTCTAATCAGGGCAAAAATAAATGTTCCTCATAGGTAAGTGGTCGGGGGACTGGTAAGGAGTATGAAACAGCAGTGAATCAGTAGCTATCAGCCTAACACAAAGAGCTTTGAATTAGCTTCTAATTGCACTGGAAAAGATAACATAATGGAGGTGGCAAACCAGAAACATTCCATTTCTGCAGGACTCATTCAATAGCCAAAAACTC
Source organism: Colius striatus (assembly GCF_028858725.1). Lineage (NCBI taxonomy): Eukaryota > Metazoa > Chordata > Aves > Coliiformes > Coliidae > Colius > Colius striatus. Next base: position 77,703,107 of record NC_084762.1, on the reverse strand, counting down.
TGAAACAAATAATTTAGATTCTGAAGCAGTAATGCAAAATATGCTAAGCCATGGTACTTCATATGAACAAATGAATAATGTATCGCCTTGCAGCACTGACTGGATGGTTGCCACTGCTGCTGTGGAAAAATGTCAGGTAACAAGCAGCTCATAGAATCATAGGACAGTTGCAGCTGGAGATCTTCAAAGATCATCTAGTTCAACTCCCTGCAATGAGCAGGGACATCTTCAACTAGATCAGGTTGCTCAGAGCCCCGTCCAACCCGATCTTGAATGTTTGCAGGAATGGGGCATCTATCATGTTTTGGGGCAACCCGTTCCAGTGTTTCATCATCCTCACTGTAAAAAATTTCTGAAAGTGGCCAACCATCTCACATTACAATATTTGTCTCCACGTTACCTAATTCTCACATTTCTCTATAAGGGATATCACTGTATCCATTACGCAGTGCACTGACTCTGGAGTGAGAGGATCTAGCCGGTGTCAGGGTACAATCCATTTTGCAGCACTGCAAGTCTGCTGTGAGAGACAAGAAATGTAGCCGTCTTACTAGGAAAAGATACATCCATATGAGACAAGTTCACATTGGAGTTCAAACAACAATGGACTAAATTATAATTACTCTTCAAAAGAAATTTTACAGGTTTCTTTGTGATGGAAATTGTGTTCACAGGCAAAACGAGAGGTTACTTAGGTTGTCCAGTATTGATGATAAAATTTAATTTTGTTGCCTCCAAGATAAGAGAACAGGGCCAGGCCACTGGTAGCATGAGAAGGATGGAAAGAGGAACACACTTGGAACTGAAAGATAGGAAAATAGCTCTATGGAGTTGTCCTGGAGGAAGGCTTACTATTCTTTTGTCACTGAAGGGTTGGAGTGTTTCTGAAAGGAGCAGACTTCTTCGTTTCTCTGAGGCTGCTGTCAGCCCTCAGCATCTCCTCCTCCTAACCCTGATCCTCCTTGGTATCTACTCCTTCTCTATGTAGGAGCAGAGTGAACCAGACCTCACAGTACAACGGTCATGAGGGAAGTAAACACAGGGATAACTCTCAGGTACTTATTTTTCTAAACTGCTGTTCTCCTTTGTCTACTCATAGAAGCAGGTCTAGATGGCAAACACAAGGCAGAAGCTTCCACATGCTGCTTCATTCCTAATTGAGCTGCCTAACATTGCCCTACCTTGCCAATGCTCCCACAAAGCAGCAGTGCAATCTATGTAAGGATGATAAATTAAAAAGCTTCTCCATTTTCTGTAACAAAAATCTTGCTGCTCTCTACCTTTCTTTAGATTCCTGAGAGTCAGAACCAGTTTCTTTATCTCTCTTACCTGCTGCTAGTATTGCAAATGGCAGAGAGTGCAGGTGCTATCCTTATCTGCAACGGCACTGTCCTACAATGGACAATAAAGGGAAAAAAAGATATTCTGAAAGTGAGGCCAGGGAAAGACTAGGCAAAGATTTTCATAAAAAAAAAATTACCACAGAAGGGGGAAGGGGGGGAAAAAATTTAAAAAACAAGACAAGAGAGAAGGAGTCTCTTTGAACCACTGGAAGACCCAAGTTAGGTTTTATCCAGATAAAAAGACATAGTCTGGGAAAATGGGAGCAGACGACATTCAAGAAAAAGAGGGATGCAGAGACCTTGCCAGGGTGAGAGAAGTCATATACATTTCCAAGCATGAAACATAAAGATAGAAGTTCAGGAATTCACATTTAGAAACACAATGTAAACACTATGATCCTTTTTTTTTTTTTTTTTTAGCAAAGGCATGTGTGTCGTTACAATGCTTAATTCATAAGCTAAACTAACAAAGTAAATTACATTTATTCTAATATCTCATTGCTTATCTGAATCCTGGCCAAAATGAACACTTAAAGTGTGTCTACAACTGCACTCAATAATGTGATGTCACCTGATAGCTGGTCAAAGCCATTCTCTACCTCCAAGCAGTCAGATCATCACGTAGGCTATAAAACTCTTTTGAGAAAACATTTGATTAATGGCTATTTTGTTTACACTAGACTCCAGTTATGATCACCACATTGACAAAGTACTCCAGCCTGTTTGATGAGACCTCAGGTGTAAGTATAAAAGCTGCTTCGGATTCCCAGCTGCAATGCAGAATTAACTTCCATGACATGAAGTTCCACTACATCTTGCAACACAGGCAGAGTTTTCAAGACATCACAGTCTCAAAAGAAGTGCATGCACCGGCACTTCAAAAACTGAAAGTTGTGCTCTATTTGTAAAGTTTTCATTTGTTTATACAAAATGAATATAGAGGGAAAAACAATACATACCCAGCCATCACGGCAAAATCCTAATCCTGCAGTGAAAATTACTGAAACTATCTTTAGTTTTCAGTCTACTCACTACAAGAGCAATTTACACCTCTGTATTAAAAGTCTAAATCTCCTACAAGAGGAAAAAATATTGTTTCTGTCGTTCTCAATAATCTTCCATCTTCACATCTGCATGCACTGTTCAAGAGCTTTGTTGTTCCCTGTATGTGTCGAGATAAAACAGGAGTAGAAATACTTGCAAAAACACAGGAAAAAATCCCAAAAGGCAACTAGTGTAGATGAAGAGCCCTCCCTGCAGTTTTCTGTGAGAGGAATACTGTAAACTCCATTCTCACATGGACGCTCCATACTGGCAAAAATGATTCCCAATTATAACACTACGCAGACTCAGTGAGTTGGGTAGGTACTTTATGCTGGCTACATAGCTTGCAAAGCTTTGCTCCCTCTCTCTCCGACACAAATATACACAGTACAGAAATGCCAGACTTGGCAAGAGCAGGCTGATGATATTACTGAAGAGGGTTTTCTTGATAAGATCATCATCCGTTTCTGGACTCTTGGGTATGCTCCTTTCCTCAGCAGAGGAACAGTCACCCCTGATAAATGTCCCTTTGTGTGCAGATTCTCTCCTGATATATGTGAAGACATTTAAGTCCTGAGTCTGTCTCAGGTTTTTTTGTTGTTTCACATAGCTCAAATACAGCTAGGGGTATATGGAGTATTTTATGTAAAGCAACTGAAAGTGGAAACAATTGAAAATACAGCTTATGTAACTCAGACTGAAGCCTTTTCTAAGACAGATGCTGTTCTGCAGGGAGAAAATCAAACATTTCACCATCACCTACAGCAATCATTCCCTAGGACTTTTTGGAATCCTTTTATCCAAAAGATGCTAACATTTCCTTTTTTTTTTTTTTTTACAGTGTTATTTGCATAAGTATTTATAATTATTTAAATGAAATTATTAATAAACATTTGCATGTTTCCTCAATATTGCTGGATTTCTTTTTTGCTAGGAAATATTGAAAAATATTAAGGAACCCTGTGTTGTTAGTGAATGCAGAAAGCTACTGAAGTTAATATGAAGATAGCTGTATTAATACTGACATCATGAAATGTATTAAATTAACAAAAATGTTTTGGAAGGTATTCATTTTAAATCTAAAAGCAAAAGCAGTGAGATCATCTGTGACCATATCTGTGGTGACTTCTCAGTTTACAGTACTTATGCTTAGAGATAGAAGGATCTATTTTCATCTCTCATTTGTGTAACAGCAGATGAAGTTATTTGCTTTCCATTAGATATGCACGCTCAGAGCTATGAAACCACTGCTTAGCTGCCGATTTCTAGCTCAGAGTATGTGAGTCAAACTGCCCAAATGTCTTGTAAAAGAAGCAGATGCTTCAACACAATTTCCCTATTTCCTTTCAATGTTCGTAACAAATTGCTGAAAGAGAGTACCAAGAAAAAGACAAAAATCTCAACAAAGACTCAAATTTATGAGTATTTAGTCTAACCACCCAAAAGATCTAGTTACTGTTGAGATTAGGAAGGCGGGAGGGGAGCTGGGACAAAGGGAGATTGAATGCCATGCTCCACTGAATGCATGCAATATATAGTTCCATCCATTATAATTATAATTTATATGAAAAGTAACATTATTATAAATAGAGATAAATGTAGTATAACTATAATGTACAATATCAGGATTCAAATTAATCATTTCTTTGCACTTGCTGGGGATGCCCATGCATAACAGACACATGGCTCTGCACTGCTCCAGCACTCATGAGTTATGTGCTTATCTACATCTTCTATGATCAAGTACTAGCAATGACCAACACAGCTTTTAAATGCTGTTGCCAGACAGCAATTGATTGCTAGTTTTGGACATGGACTGGAGTGTGCCCTCACTTGTTCCTTCAGTGGCTCAGTCTGGACTATCACACTGCTTTCACATGCAGCTACATCTTAGCATAGCCAAGACTTTGAAGCTGATATAGAGTGATGCCTATTTATAAGGCAGACAATGAATCCTTGAGAACAAATCCTGAGCATGGCCTAAATCCTACTCTGAGGCTTACATAAGAGTTAAGAAAAATTTTGGCCTATGGCAGGAATGATATTGACCTCCATCTGATTGTCAGGGGTGCCATGTATGTAAAGCATATTCTAAATTGTTTTCCCTTACCATCTTCCCTTTTACTGGTGCAGGATTTGAACTCTCCACCGCTGCTTGGACAGACACAGTGACTGAGGAGACCCAAGAACAGCCATGCCTGGCACACAGAACCTGTTCTGTGGCAAGAGGATGTAAACGGTCTTTCTCCTGGGGAATGACCTCCTGACACTGACTCTTCACAGCCTAGACTTTCTCTCTGTAAACAATGACTCAGAACAAGTCTACATCCTCTGTGACCTTAATGGAAGTTTCAACCTGAGCAGCTCAGGGTCACAGAGCAAGTCACTGCTGGCAACAGGAGCTCTAACTCAAAGAAAATTGCAATCACTACTTCAAAAACTTCACACAGTACATACAAGCAACTTATTATCTCGAAGAAGTAGGAAAGTATTTCTGGCAAAGCACAGCCATTAAATAGGTAAACAGAGACCAAAAGAATTATAACTCAAAAAGTAGCTGGGCTACAGAATTATTTTGTCTTTTAAGTATTAAAAGTGCCCCTATGTCATTTAAACTATATTTTAAAAATACTGTCAATTTATAACAGCTTCTTATTTTCCTGAAATGGTGATGTCCTATAAGAATACAAGTCGTATAGCCTGTTATTGAGTACTAAGTATACTGAATTAAAACAGTCAAGCACATAGGAAATAATCATATTCAAACAACTGCAGGCTGATACTTTCATTTTCTGGGTAATAAAATTGGCAGTTCATAAAATTAAATACAACAGCAAAAAAAAAATCCTAAAAATATCTGTTCCTTTTCTTCCTCCTCATTAAAAAAAAATCACACATATAATTTAAAATAAAAAATTAGCCATGACTATTAATTTTTTATATATATGGGTACTTTTCAACTTAACAATTCCTTTCTGACGGGCACAGACAACACAAGAGTGCTGTACACGCACTCTTGGAGAAGGGTAGTTTTATTTTGCCAGGGTTTTTGGTCTTATGTTTTCATCTCAAACAACAAAGTACATTAACAAGGTATGTAAGGCATTAACTTAAATGAATTAAAAACATCCAGACAATCTCCACATCCAACGGTGTAGTCAGTGGTTTCAAAATCAAGCCTTCCAACACAAGAAAAAGCTTCAATCTCCATGCAGCCCCCTCAAGACTTGGACTACTTCTTTGCAGATTCCAGATTCAACACAAATGCCAGCTTTCTATTTTATCTCCTGTCCCTTGGACACTGCTTCATTGTCCAGTTCATCTGCCACCTTCCATCTTCCTATTTTCTTCTGTGGCCTCACTTTTCCTTCTCAATAGCAAGTATTGAGTCATACCCAAGTTCCCAGTGACTGCCTCTAACAATGTTCAGAAGTGATTCTGGGATTCTGTGAAAACAAGAGGATGAAGGCACATATGCTTTCCTTCACACAACTGGTTTCTACCTTCTTCTTCACTTGTTGATCACAGAACATCTGCTAGCTGAGCGTTCAAATTCTCCAAAGCTGTTGCCTTCTCTTATCAAATGCAACTCAGAAGCTGACTGTCTTTTCACTGGCATCTATATTCTATCTCAGTCATCAGATACCATCCTGACACTACATTTTTCTATTGTCTTGACAGTCCTCATTACAGGAGCAGAATCCTCTATACAAGATTAATTTTTTCTACCAAAAATCTGTTTACAAATCACGTAGACATCCTCAATTTGCAGGCAGACTTAGCAGTAGTTGTGTTACTACCATCTTTCTTACTTGCTTCTTATTTCTTCCCTTTGCATTTCTGTAAAGTCTATGCTCTATGCAGTCAATAAATAATACAAGGGACTTTATCTTCCAGTCCAGAAACAGAATCTCCTCAATGACCTTCTGCTAACCTCCCATCACCGGCAGTCAAGACAGCAACCAAATGAAAGATATCTACAACAGCACCAGTATCCAGGTGAAAAGTAGATGGCGATGAGGAACATCACTTAGTGAAAGCTAAGTGATGAAGTAACAGCCTGGGAGCAATACTCATCTGGAAATAAAAATTTTTGACCTTTTATCATGAATGGAAGCTTAATTAAATGTAGGAAAATGTTTATTTTTGCTTTTTAATCAGCTACTCATGTTCAAGCAAATGCACATTTCTCTCTTCTCAAATCTTTTTCTCAGACAGATAACAACTTTGAAGTCTCAACTCAAACACCAATGAAGAGATTCCTTAGGTATTTCCAAATAACCAAGCCTTGCAGTACTGCCCCTGAATTAGTCTGCAGCCTCCAAGAAGGCAGGGACCGTAGTTCACCTGTCCCTAAAAGTACCAAGAACATTATCTGGATAAGACAAATAATAATAAAATTGAAATAAACTAAGGATATATCTTAAGAGAATGATTAAATGAGGTCTGATTGTGAACAACTTAGCTTCCCAAGAAAGATCGAGTGTTCTCTTGATGATATCAGAGATTTGTGGGATCTGACAGTGTGGATGTGTGTATCAGTACTTCACTTTTCCAAAATTGAAACTAGAAAGCACGTACACTAAACAATTGGCACTTTCAAATTATTGTAGAAGCATTAAGATCATAAAGAAACAAAAGGAAATTTTATGTTCATAAATTTCATACTGACTTAAAGTGAATAACGTATCTGAGCTTGGTGAATTAGATCTAAGCCTACCTCCTCCAAGACCTCCAAAATCACGCATAATCTCTCTGTAACTCTGGAAATTAAAATACATCTCTCACTTTTTAGGGACCTGTCCTTTTAGATAGCAAGCAATTCAGAGTAGGGAGCATAATTGTGCTTGCATGCATAGGTATAAAAAGTATAAACCAGATATACAGATATACATTATAGACAGATATATAAGTATTTATAGACACATATTTTTATTTATCTATGAAGTATAGCATCTAGGACAAAAGGAACTCGGTGTCAATAGAAACCAACAGCTTCTAAATGATCTTGTAATACATAACAGCAAAAAATATCTTGGCATTCTGAAAGAATGCCCTTTTCAAATACACTACATTTCTTTTGTCTCTGGCAAGGAGGCTGGCAATGGATCTTTGATTATGTTTCTGATATATAATGCATATCACCTTTTAGAATAGTTAACCAAAGTTCAATCCCCGTATCCTCTGAGTAAAATGAAGAGACAGAGGAAACAGAGGACTACTTTCACACATAGTATTTGAAGTTTGAGATCTTTGCATTTCTTTAATTTTGAAATTTATCTAAATTCAACCATTGTATGTTTTTACTACTGAAATAATTATGATCAACAAATATATACAGGGAGAAAAAAATTTCATTAAATATCACTTTTTATTCCTTAGAATCATAGAATCATAGAATGGTAGGGGTTCGAAGGGATCTTTAGAGATCATCTAGTCCAACCCCCCTGCAGAAGCAGGTCCACCTAGATCAGGTCGCATAGGAACATGTCTAGTTGGGTCTTGAAGACCTCCAAGGAAGGAGCCTCCACAACCCCTCTGGGCAGCCTGTGCCACTGCTCTGTCACTCTCACGGTGAAATAGTTTTTCTTATGTTTAAATGGAGCTTTTTCTGTTCCAGCTTCATCCCATTACCCCTTGTCCTGTTGCTAGTTACTATAGAAAAGAGGGATGCCTCAACTCCCTGACACCCACCCTTTAGATATTTATAAATGTTAATAAGATCCCTCCTCAGTCTCCTCTTCTCCAGACTAAACAGCCCCAGTTCCTGCAGCCTTTCCTCATAAGGATGATGCTCCAGTCCCCTGATCATCTTGGTGGCCCAGCACTGGACTCTCTCCAGAAGTTCTCTGTCCCTCTTGAGCTGGAGAGCCCAGAACTGGACACAGGACTCCAGATGAGGCCTCACCAGGGCAGAGTAGTGGGGGAGAAGAACCTCCCTTGACCTGCTGGCCACACTCTTCTTGATGCATCCCAGGATGCCATTGGCCTTCTTGGCCATGATGGCACATTGCTGGCTCATGGTTAGCTTACTATCAATCAGGACTCCCAGGTCTCTCTCTGCAGAGCTGCTCTTCAGCAGTTCGATCCCCAAATATACTAGATATATTCACAAAATGTATTAGATATACTCACAAAACAGCAAATTACACCCTTTGGAATACTAAATTCAATTTGTACAAAATATTACATAGAACAGGGGAAAGCAAATCATGCACTACACAATACTCTTCTTACCTGCCACTGAAGCCCATAGAGATCTCCTTTTTAAATTTTTTGTCATCTTGTAGAAATATTTAGACTAATTAAAATAGGTTCAATTTGAATGGCAGACCATTCTTCAGTGTCATTCCAGGATAAATCTGTGACTTCTTTTTACATTCTTCTTTTATTCCAAGAGTTTTATAATCATGCATCATCCTTTATTTTTTCTCACAATAACCCATTTAGACATCTCCTGACAACTAAACATCAGCAGTGCATGCAATAAAATTACTGCTGTTCCTCCTTGTCATGAAAAAAAAGTAATAAAAACTCTAACAACAAATCAATGTCTACACTTTCTAATGAGTACAATTATGGTAGGAAGAGGCACAAAAATCAATATGAAGATTGTGAGTAAAATCCTTAAGTTTGTCTATTACTTCTAGTTCTTGTCTACATTTTGCACATTCATACAGCACTTGGAAGAAACAAATAATTTTTTTTTAAACTTACAACATGGATCTCACAAGTATCGTATCAACAGCACACCTCTGTAATCACAAACCTTTAGGTATTCTCATGGAGAAACAGAGGTATCACATCTCACCTGTCCTATGCCAAGAGAGCTTAGTATAAATAGTGTAGAATTTAAAAGCACTACACAATAAAGATACCAGTGTCTGACAAAACCATTATTTCACCGAGAGGTATGATACTTCCCTCGGAAAGGCAATAAAAAGTAAATTCCACGCTGCACTGTACATAAAGAACAGTTAAAATGAAAAATTCGTTGTGTGACATCTCACGTTGTTAACAATATAGGCAGATCAAGATAAGTGGGTGGATTTGGATCATCATCAGAAGACACAAGGCCATATTTGCCAGTCTATTATGTCATGTTTCTTGAATTCATGAACCCAAGAGTGCAATAACTTTTTGTGACATGATGGAGAAGTTACATTTTATACATGCTCTAAATACACAGGCAAGATAAATGAATTAAAACCAGCAACCATATTGCTTTTTAAAAATATTATCAAGCAGTGTAGTATATGAGTAATTCTGAAGTCTAAGGCATACAAACCATTCAGCAAACAACAGTGGAAAGCAAGCTGTGATTGCCAGATGATTTATATCAAATTAGTCCTTACCTTTGTAATCCAAAAAGTAAGAGAATGAGAGTAAGAAAATAGTGTTAAAGTGATTCTCTGTTAGGTCAAAAGGCAGCAAAACACCAGAATCAGATATACTATGTCTGGAGTTGATGTTTGACTCAAAATGCTGTCCTCTTCCAAAAATGGCTCATCCCATCTGGAAGAGTATAACATTTTAGAACAGGTATTTAACATTCAGGACAGTGATATAATATTTAGGATAGATTAGAGTATAACATTTCCCTTCAATATTTCCTATTCAAAACACAGATATATTTTAAAAAATCCAGACAAGCCCCAAGAACAAATGATGTAACAAAATTATGAAAAGAATACTTAAGAGAAAATGGTGGTAAAGTTGTTAGAAAATTACATAGTTCTATCCAAAATTTAGAACTTTTATTGTTTGACCAGTTATTAGTTGCTTTGATGTATTTATCTTTAGTAACCAAAAATGTGTACAATTTTTCACTTTCAAACCTATGCTTTAACAATATGCTAATTATACAGTTCAGATGATCTGGAAAGAAATCCATTTTGCACTGATGATATAACAGAGTGACAGTACAATTTACATTAAGAAATGTTTTCTCATTTTTCTCAAAAATTGGTTTGCACTCAGCCGGAGAAATCTAAATTCGACCAACAGGCATCCCTCCCTGCTTCTCCATGGTTACAAAATAACATGACAATCTGAATGACGAACAAGATGCACATAAGAATGGGTTACAAAAACTCCTCTGGACACAGGTAGACAGGCAGTCAATGTTTTCTTTTGTAATCTGATTAAACAGATGATTCTTGTATAGAAAAATATTGAAATGCTAGTAGCAGACAATTCTCAGTGACATTATTTCAAATGTTTTGAATTAGCTATTCCAACTTGTCTATATTAGCCTCCAGGTAAGCCCACATTGCTGATGTTAAGGGAAGACTTCTAACTGGAGAGGCTAATTTAAAGGTTTGCCTTTTGTTTACGGCTTCATTAATGTACCTTTACTCCAAGTTTAACAATACCATACCATCGTGTGCTTTTGTGGCAGGTGTCCTAGTGTGGCAGGAAAATCTGCCACACTAATACCAACCCAGATAGACAGTGCTTAAAGGCAGTTATTAGTTCATTATGATTTTCCTTTTAGTGTTCAAGGGTGCTGAATGCATCAGCTGGGAGATGGCACAGTGAGAATCCTGCTTCCTGGCACACTGCTCTTCATCAGCTACAGACATCTAAGCACATGAAATTTGACAACTAAGAACAGTCTTGATTTATTCATTTGATTCAGAGCTATCTTGCCAAATACACTACGAAAAAAATCATAGCCATAACTTATCCTCAGACTGGTATGTTTCAATACTTTGTGGATTCATGGGGAAACAGAAAATTAGTTTCCCAAGTTTTTGGGACCGTGTAGCTTAACAGATACAGTTTCACCACTGTTGGAATGCAGTCACCACTTGATGTAATACTGAACCTGCAACTATGCATAGCAAAGATAAACTTAATGCATTGCAACAATGTACCACAGGTTAGTACACACAACCTGAAACAGTCTGGCATCCAGAAGTGCAGAACCAGAGTTTTTCTAGATTATCAACAACAGTGGATAGAGCAACAGAAAAAAAATATCTACAAGGACAGGTAATTCAAGTAAATTATTACAGACCATCACACCAACCATGTGCACCATTTTATTTAATAAAAGATATTTATTTAAATAATTTCAAGTAGTAAAACTGTTAGATATTTCCATCCAACAAAACTTAGCACTTTGGAAAGTAAATTTTGCATATGAGAGCACCACCTTCAAATAACTGTTTCCCAGCTTCCATTTGTATTAAAAATGCATTTCCCACAGAAAAGAACAGAAAGTGAACACCAAATTAAATCCAGAATTATTATGAGAACTACTAACAAGAAGTCTGAAGACAGAAGCATGTAACCCTGAGGATAAAAAAATCCATCACAATATTAACTCCATAAAATAAAGATGAGGTTAATCTGAAAACTATGAAAATTAACATTAATATTTTAATTGACTTCCCCAGGTTTCAGTTAGTCCCTGCGTGTTGAACATGATGGTTCAGTGTAATTTTGTGGTGTTTCTAAGGAATACTCATCCATCACTCATCTCAGCAGTTTTTTGATTTCCACTGAAACTGAGGTTAATTCAGAAATTACTTTCTGAAGTTCACTCCTTCTTTGCACAAACATGTTTTCAAAGCTATTTTTGAATATGTAAAAGTAAATATTTACAGTTACTGTTCTTCCTTTAAAAAAGGAAAGTCATGCTTAATATGAAACTCTGTAGTGACTTTCTCTGGAATATGTTAGTGATAAACTGTGGACTCTGAAAAAAAATACATAGGGGAAATCAACGGTAATTTCAAATACACACATGCAATGCACTACAGCAGAATCCTTCAAACCTTACAGTCAGAACCACTCACACAGTATGATAGAGGAATGGAAGAGGTGAAGGACATTGATGAGTCTGTTTAAAGTTCAATTTAAACAGAGAGATTTGTTTTGAAGATGCATTAAAAAAGGGATTTTTTACATGTACTTTGATTTTCAGATAACCGAGATGATGTTATAACTACAAAATATTTGTCCAAATTAGGATTCCATTGTAATTTTTTGCTAAAATCTTCTGGGGGAAAGTGTCTGTCTTTTATGTGAAGAAAAAGCGGTTCATTTTTTTTTTTCTTCAGGAGTTCGGGATGACAACAACTTAACAGCTACTGACAGCTTAACAGCTCTTTCATTCTTACTCCATTTCACTAAACTTGAAAGCCACCCACTAGAAGCAGTGAATTTGATCAGTACTTCAACCTAAACACTTCACTGTTTCAGACTTCATAGGCAGAGCAACAGTATGATAAATTAGACTCGGTATATAATGTCTCTGTTCACTTTCCTGGCACTATCTGCTTGAAACTAAGAGAAGTCATAATCTGCCAGTTGCTCTATCATAGTTCCTTTAATGATACAAAAGGATGTACAGTGAATAAGCTGAGAACTCCTCAGTTGTCCTTGTGCCCTTGTTCCACTTTTTCTTGGTTTTGTTTTTACGGGAGAAAATTGTAAAACGTTTGCAGAGGCAACTAAAACAAAGAAAAAGAATCTCCATTCATAATGGAGAACAATGCTAAAAGCACTGGGCATCTGAGTGAAAGCACAAAATTTGAAGTGCCCCTGTTACAGTGATGGTCTTGGGATTCAGGCATTTGACATCACACACCTGAAAATCTTCAGTGCTTACTTTTGCAGCCTGACTCTCCTCTTGTACTAGGTCTGTGAAACAGAACAAGACAAGAAGATCAATTACTATCCCTAAGATAGCCATGTCACTTGCATTCACCACCAAAATGCTGACACTGTATAGAGATAAACATACAAATTATTACCTGATTCATGTTGTCCAGTTCCAGAAATTCAGGCTGCTGTGACTTCTCTAATACCACTCATTATGGCATTTCTGCTGCACTACTGGCAGATCCTAATAGAAGATTATCTAATGTGCAGGGCTCCATCGAGTGAAATTCCCATATGGCCTTTTTATTTCTTGAGAGTTGGACTCTGTACAAGTAGTAACACAAAATATCTTTCACCTGTAAATGATTTCCAAAACATAATAACGGTGTGGTCCACTTACCATAGAAGATTAACCAGTGTTCAACACCTGGAAATATTTTAAAAGAAAAAATGACAACAAATTCCAGTCATTATGTTTTTTATGTTATTGTTTTCTCTCCTTATGTGTATGTTTACACCCACAGCAGTTTCACCAAGAACAGACTGTTCAGGAGTTCATTTATACAACTCACCTACCAAAAGACATTGCTAATAACAACATTTTCTGCCTGAGGGTTCTTGGTTTTAAACTGCTACATTGGCCTTCACTTACCAATGGAGAAAAGTTGCTACCAATTATTTTATCTCAACCACCCTGCACGTCTCTTGTACATAATGACATTTTTGAGGCTTTAAATCTCTTTGCTAAAGGCACTAAATGCAGATGTGTGCCGAGTTTGAGGCTTGTATCATCCAGAAGGGAAAACAGAAGTTGGCTAAATGAATGCTTGTCAAAGGACTGAGTCAAATCGCTCTGAATTCATGATCTAAAGCACACTGATGGACAGTAACCAGCAGTTACACAATGTATGGAGCTTGCTAACCCACAACAGCATGTTCCATATCCAAACCCTTAATTTTAAACAATAATTTTTCCATACTAAGTGATTTTCTTTCTCCTCTGCTGCACCTTATTAATTAGGGATCGTAATTATGTTGTAAATCAGATTATCTACTTGAAAAATAATTGGGAGAAGGTGGGCCTGATGGGGGTGAGGAGAAGGGTTACATGGGCTATTTACCTCTGTCACAACTTCATATTCATTTCTTAAATAAAAATGAAACTGTAGGGAAAAAAAAAGAAACAACTTCCTCATGCCTCAGGAACTTTCCACCTTCTCTTCCCTGGGTGGGGGTTGTGTGTGCATAAAAGTGCGTTCATACATGCAATGCAGGATCAAGAGCTGTGTGTGTCCATTTCCTCTAATCATCCCATCTCTTTTTACCTTTACTGACTTTATTTGTTCTATCAACATAACACACCTCCTCCTATCAAACACCTTCATTGTTTGAAGTCCAAAACTTGTATTTACACAATAAACCAAAAAGTTTATTCCCACTACACAGAAACGTCATTGCTTTTTAAACAAGAGTCTTTCTGTCCTCTCTTTTTTTTTTCATTCATCTTTAGTCTTAATTCCTCAGATCTTTCTCTTGATTGCTACAACAAGTGTCAGAGAATCCTAAAATTCAGCATTACTGTAATTACCCATACAGTACTATAGACCTTGCACTCAGAACTTTGTCAACATACTGTGTACCGCATGGTAATGCTTTAGAAATTGTTCTTTTAATCTTACTTTTTGTTATTTTTCTGCAATGTATTATCATTTGATGCTGAAATATACATAAAATGTAATTTAGCAAGCATGGCCATTTGACAGCAGATAGATTCTAAAAATTCTAACAAAACTGCATCCAGCTCAATAACAAGTATCCTGACCCATTCATTTCAAAATCCATAACAAATAAATATTTAAATTTTTCTTATCAACATTAAATATTTTCAAAGTTGGCTAGATGGATCACTTAATGTTTTTCCTAAATTGAAATTAAATTTCCCTTTTCCAGTTAGCCCTTCTACATATCTTTGCATGACTTCTGTCCCAATGACATTTGCAATTACTTCCAATTTATTCATTCATGTGCATTTCGTCCCTGTCTTTAAGACATCGGTCAATTCTGGCAACACCCAACTTGGTGGCCCGTAACAATTTTAATAAACTCTAGCTTAGACATTGCCACATATATACAGCACTACACCATGTTTTGATTGTCTGAAAGCATTCATGTCTAAAATCCAACGATTCAAGATTTAAATCTAAATAATCTCTATTTCTTAAAACTCATGAATTTTACTGTTCTCAGAAAAAAAAGTTATTGCTTAGTAAGATTTGTCGTCTTTCTTCCTTTCATCTCTTCATCATAAAAGTGTCCCTAGTATAGTTATGCAGCTATTGTGTATCTTCAACAGAGTACTGAAAAAAAAAACCCCATAGGCGTTAAACCAAATAATTTAAAACATGCTGAAGAAGCTTTTCAAAGCTTGATATGAAAAACAAGAAATGTTTTTTATGAAGAGTTCATGTTTTTCATATTCTCGGGACAAACAGTAAAGCAAATTTACCTTTTTCACTTTGTATTGAACCCCAAACAAAAAATGAAGTCTTGTAGTGTTGAAAAGACTGGAAATATTTCCTACAGCTCACACTGTCAAGCAAATACGTATCATTCACAGCTACCTTGCTAAGAATGCATAGTGGGTGACGAGACCCAGGTGAGACTATCCTACAGACATTTCTTTTTTGGGATCTCAACCATGTGAAATACTTAACATCACCAAATGCAGTCAAGCAACACAATGATGAATCTACACCTAGACTGTGTAGGTATGTCTGCTCATCAAAGTGTGCAACTGTACCTCTTGGTGACATGTGCCTTTTTCTTCTCATTCAATTATGTACTTGGCACACTAAACCAAAGTTATTCCAATACCCTCTCTATTGTGTTACAAATTCTGGGTTGTTTGCCAAAGCTTTGAACCATGTTTAAGGCAACAGTTGCCACAGATCCGACAATTTACTTAGATTTAGTCCCTGTTTCAACTTCGGCAACTGGAATCAAAGATTCCTCAAATAACTGTTGTATAATCAGAAAACGTGAGAATGTGAGGCTGCTAAACATATCATGGTCTCTTAATTTTGATGCTAAGATTTTCTCATTTTGCTGCTGATGACAGGCCTTCATACAATTACAGATTAGTATTTGAAGCATACACTTATTGATGAATATGTGAATACATTGCACCACTGACCCCAGTCCTGTGAAACAAAGATAACTTGCACAAACGCATGGGAGATGTCTTGGGTTTGCCAACTGTTTTCACTGACCATTCCAATGTAAATAAAAATTCAATTACTATGTATTCTCTGTTTCAACTAGTAAATATGTAAAATTTTAAACTAAGAGCTTTTCTTGACTTGCACTCGTAATAAAAGTGCAGTTTGCATAAAACTATCCTTTGCAGTCTCTCAAATGCAACAGATGGTTGTGTCTTCTCTTGAAAAATATGAAAACAATGTCATGCACTTCAGAAACAGTCCATCCATAAGCCTGTGTTTCAAAAGACTACGATGAAAGACAATGTATCTTCCAGTAGATTATCATGTGACTATGAAGGAGAAGTATGTAACATTAAATGAATTTTCACTTATCCCCAATTTCACCCCCAGCCATTATATATATCATAAAAATTGGTATTACTTCACTTGTTATTTCTCCCAAGGGATGATTCTGTCAGTAGTAAACTCTTCTCTAAAATATTTTAAAAGTCACAGTTGTTTGTAACAGAACATTTGCATGCCAGACACAGAACTCAGTAAAACACATAAAGGAATTTTATCCACATCATCATTTGGTATTGGGACACTTTCACATAACTAATGTGGTGATTTTTACTTATTACTAGAAGTCTACTATTGAAGTACACAGCTCCAACTCCTGCAGGGAATGTCACATATCCTCTAGATGTCTCTGGAGATTAATTCTGAGAACACTGTAACTCTGAGCAGGATCCATTGGAAAGGAGTCAATCATGATACCAGCATTATAACACTTCCTCAACATTTGTTCTGTTGGAAGAAATAAAATATTTTTGTGACTGTAGTCTGGACTTTAGGCTGCCCTCCACATGCACATTAAGCTGTTATTGTCTTTCAGACGTGTTTCCAGCGTGAGATTTACCTCTGCATATCAGGAATACTATTCAGTTTTTACTTACAGCAATGTGCTAGAGTTCTGCAATATTCTTTGATATACCCATATTAGAAAGAAATATGGGCAAATTATTGGGCAAAAGTTGCATGGTTGAACTTTCACTATAGGAATTGAGTTTACAAAGCTGCAAATTTCATTACTCATTCTTTAGTACTCTTAATATCATTACAGCAAAACACTAAAAATGTAAATAGACATACACTTTGGATTTAAAGACTTTATTTTATCATGTTTACTATTACAGTCACAGAAACAGAAAATTTCCTTGTGATAACAGTTTTCCATAGCTTTATAAGTGATTGTATCTTTGTTTCACATCTATTTTTTCAGATCAAATACAGTGTGCCACATGTAGTAGTAGTTTAGTGCCTGTATGGGACAAAGAAATCACAAAGACAAAACCCACTGGTGTCACCTCTCATTTACTTCAGACAGCTTTGAACAGGCATTCGGGAGACAGGCTCCAAACAGCATGACTGCAATTGCACAACCTTTCCCTTCTGGAGGAACAGCAACCTTAAAAACCATGGAGATGTGCTGATTGAGAGCCATACTAAGGGCAGATAGTAAATCAAAACATTTCCCTAAGAACACACAGATCTGCACTTTTGCAAGTTGGAAATACTACAGAAAGGTATTTTTTTGTAGTAACTAGAAAATAGCACCCCTTGTATCAAACAGCAATCTACTTACTGAAAAAAAGACATCAGTTTGGAGAAGCTCAACTGTATTTCAGTGCTTTAGGTCTTTAACGATTAGAAGTTATTTTCACTTGTGATTTGTTTCATTAAAAATACATCATCAAGAATGAATGTGATCACTGTAAAAAGATGTGATAACAAAAATCAGTGTGCTGCCTTTGGCTGGAATAGGAAGAGTCTGCATTGCATGGTATACTAGTTAGTAGATAATGTATAAACTCATTAAAAGTAGATTTACTTCATTGTAAAAACAGTGATTTTAGCAACCTTGATGCTTCTCCTGAAGTAGGGAGAAAAGAAAGAACAAAAAAAGAAGACATCTTTTGATGAGAGATTATGTAGTCTCTACAATCCAGTAAATTTAGTTGCTGTTGCAGCGCAGGAATGTGATAGGAAATTTTACAGTTGAAGGAGAAATGTCACAGTATTTTGATAAGAGAGCGATGAACTTTTTTTCCCTTGTGCCATTATCAAGGCGAAGTGAACAAAATACATCATTTATAACCCACTGCTCTACCATTATCTCCTGGTGAGACACTTGTTTTAAAACACACAAGGACCTTTTTTCTCTAAGACTAAAGCTCTCTGTGAGGCTCAGTCTTCCTTTATAACCATGAAAGAAAGTTGACACTTGTGTGGGCCAAAGTTTCCAGGCAACCACACAAGGGCACTTATACACCCTCCAGGTCACCCCTCATTCTGAAGTACAGAGGAAGCATATGAACAGTATATGTCCCTTTGATCACAGATACCATCTAAAACTGATGTGGAGAGAAAATCCTGCACTTTGGAAGAAAGGCACTACAGTCTCCTCAAAGCTTTTTCTTACCTAATATACACGGAAAGTAAAGGTTAGCATGTTAGCGCAAAACAGCTAAAATATTTTTTCTCTTGCTAGCTACAAAGCACCACTGACTCTCTCCTGGCATTTAGTAGTCTTGTCCAGGTATTCTTGCCCTCTCATTTTTTTTTCATAATAATCTCTAGCACAACAGCATAGTTGATTTACTGTGCAATGCTCATTCAGCAAACCTATATTCAAGAATGCAATTGTTTACGAGCACCACAAGTGCTCAAGAGCATGAAGTAGATGGAGCTTCCAGTAGACACATATATACAGAGATATACAAAATTCCACGGCACTTCCATATTAATGGACCAAAATCACCATGTAAACAGAAAATGAGGAACGTGGCCTTTTAATTTATGAGTAAGAGAGAAAATATTTGCAAAGTCTGGTGCTAATTAATATAACCAATGTCTGTTTAATAGAGTTAAATGTCTGTCTCAGTAGAATGAGATTTAGTACATGAGACTAAGTTACCATATGCTGCAGAAAACAGGGTGCAATATTCTGGAAAGCCCCTCATTAGTACTCAAGTATGTTATTTGTCCTGTAGTATGAAAGTCAGATTCAGACATATATAGCCAATTTAACTTATTTCATGAAAACAAATAAAAGCTTGTTTCCAGAAATGGCAGATGAATTTACCGGATTGCTCAGGTTTTTCTGCTACTCCCACACACAATGTGTTTAACAGCTCAAACGGTTTGTCTTTAATGTTAATGTTAATGTTAATGCATTTGCTCAGTCACTGAGGAAAAAGATACAATATGAGAACACCAAGGAAAACTCCAATACAAAAGTAAAAGGGAAAGTTAATAATTTACATAGAAATGCACTACATTTCATTCTATCACAAAATAAAGAAAAAACAAGAGGCAAGTCTAATTACAATAAAACCAACTGCTTCAAGATAAAATTTTTAGATGCAGAAACTCAGGATATGTATTTATATAAATATTTATCAAAATCCAGCAGCAGATAACAGAATTTATCTGTCATCTTAAGTTTCAGTTGCACAAGGAAAAACAGAGAGGGAAAGCTATTTTATCAAAGTTTTGATCTGGAGACAGTTGTTAAAAAAAATCTAGGTTAAAACACTCCTCTCCAAAGTAAAATAAAAGAGAATACTTATTTCTATTTTCTTATTTCTTATTTCTTATTCCTTTCTACTTAACTTAAAAGGGATAGACACAGTTCTTCAAGTTTTTCCTGATATTTTGGGAACTTTCCAAAAATCCCGAATATTTTCAATGAGATGAAATTCCATCCAAATAATTCCCAGAATAAGGAACGCAAAAGCTCAGTTTGTAAGTAAATTATGAATCTTGAGAAATACATTAATAAGGTGAGCATAGTATGCTACTACTATATAAACTTTTTCTTCTCATTGCACAACTAAAGAAACAATCAGAAAAAAATGCTTCCTTTAAATGTAAGACAAGTCAAACATTTTGCTGAATAACGTAATATTCCTCCTCATATTGTAGAAAAACTGCCAGATTCATTCAGATGGATAGATGCTTGCAGCAAGAAAGAACATTCAGAAGTTCAGCCATTCAGGATGCTAAATTAAATGAATTTAGCTACAGATTCCTTCAAAGCTTTAATGTAAGATCTATGATTTAATTTCCACACCCCAAAGCTGGTGGGCAGGTCAATCTATTACTGAGGTCTTATATTTAACTTTGGTGGAGCATGGTTGGTCTAAGACCAACAGAGTCTCTCAAAACAAGATGATAAGTTAATTTCATAGTTATCACAAAATAACATATGATATTAGGTAGTAGTGACATGATAACTCCACTGGAAACAATGGTAATTACATAGTAAATCGTGTCAATGATACTGCATTATCTCCTAGCTGTTCAATTAACTCATGTCACTACTACATACTATGTTTAGAAAGTTGCTGATGCAATATTTTCGTATCATAATTGCAAAGATAGCTGAAGAAGATAGTACTTTATAATTTTAGAAAGTTTCTAATATTATTTGGTGAAACTATTTCTACAATGAAAAACAACCAAGCATTGAGGAGAAAAATGAGACCTAAAAACCTGGAAGATGCCACCTGAAATGGAAACAGGTTGGCAAGACTGTCTTGAAACAAATCCCTTTCTCTTCTATCATGTAGTTACTTCATAACTCAAGTTCCAATTGATATCTGTTCCTCTAACCAAATGGTAAGAGTCCTGAGACAGAATTAAAACAATTACAAATCTCATCCCTGAAAAAACATAACTTTTCCTGTGTTATGTGTAGTCTGATAAATGTTGATTACACTGTGGTGGGGAAATATGCTTAAACTGTAAAATAGTGTAAGGATGGGGGGGGGGGGGGAAGATTTCTGGAGCTCACTCAAAATGCTGCACTTGCATCAATGATGCAACTGGCCTTCTCATTTTCACTCATACAAATCAAAAATCCAGTGAGGTGGAAGGAATTACTCAGACATAAAATGGAATAAAATGCTGCCAGGAAACACACAGGGCTATTTATCTTGTTACTACCTTTTAATATTAAAGACTGCAGGATACGATTGTTCTCTTCAAACAGTGTCATGTTCTGTTCATCCACACACTGCTGCTTTGTAGTTCAACAAGTTTATTCTCAACCACTGTTTTTGCCAGTACCAAATGAAATCATCAACTGGTACAAATCAGAGTTAGAGCTAAATTAAAGCCAAGGCACACAGAAGGTGTTTTTCTCATTCATATCACCTTAAAATCTTGCTCAGCAGTAGTCCTTTCGATGAAACAAATGTCCAGTATCTGTGAGTTAATCCCTAAATTCCAATCAACAAAAATGTTTAACAATTTCAACATGATCAGGATGCTTTGGGACTCCAGCAAATAAGAGACAAGAAAAGTTCTGAAAATGTTCCAGAGAATCTTCACTGGGAGACTGGTAGTGATTAAAACACACTTTAGACTATCCAGTAGTATTTACCTGCAATAGAAACACTTCTGAAGCACTAAGTTGTTTTTGTTGTATTTTTTCATTTTTCCTTTCTGACAATGTTATTTCATACAGCTTGTTTAGATTTAAAGTACCTCTTTCAAGGCCAATCCCACCTACTTTTTCATCTGTGCTCATACCAGTTTGTGGTTATAATAATACAAAGGAAACTCTATGATTTTAGTACATGACTCATTTTCAGCAAATCAACACATATACTTTCAATTTGTTATGCATGGGTGATGTGTAAAACTACAGAGCTTCAGTCCTCCAGAGGACAAAATAAGCAAAATATGTAAGCCTTGAATCTAAACCATAACTGAAGTTAAACTCTGATTTTAACACACAGACAATATAATTAATTCACAAATATCAAGAAGGACTTTAAAGGTATCAGACCACATCCTAGACTTGTCCTTGGCTGTCCTAAGAATGCACGTGTAACTGCTGTCTAGTGGCCAAGCTGTGCTTCCAAGGCGTGACACACAGTCCAAGTGATGCCTCCATTCCTCCATCTCACTCACCAGCCTTCTCCCAGTCTCTAAGTTGCTACAAACCTCCTGCACGTGGCCCTGTCTGACTGCTGCTTCTGAGGTGACAGACGTCAGACTGGAAACTAAATTAGTGGCAGAGAGAGAAATAAAATACAACCCACAAATTTCAAGCTCAGCCCAAACCTCTTTCAAAACACAGATCATAATAAGGTACGGTAAAACTGCTGTCTCTTTTGTGCTAAATAAGCATATGAATTTATGCCATTTCTGGTCTTACATCCATAGAGTCACAGAGTGAGAGCAGAAGTAGAAAAATAAGAGAAGAGACATCAGCAATAGTACAGACATCAAAGAAAAACAAACCCCAAAATTGTTTCTCAAATTATAAATAATTTAGTAAGTTACCCTAAAAAAATTCTGCACAGAAGAAAAAAGATAAGCCAGGTGCATTTTCTATTCTAATAGCTGAACAGTGCACTGTGTGGACATCACGCTTCTCCAAACTGAGAGAGTTTTTGGGGGTTATTTTTGCTGTTTATTATGCATATCTATTTCTTGATTTGGCAAAAGTCTAACAATACAGACAAAAGTTGAACTTTCTGAAATCAGTCTGAATTATCCAAGCACAAATCAGTCTATCATTATGTGGCACACCCTGTTGCCAACTTCTGCAACCAGCATAACAGCTAAGAGCAAAGCTGAAATTAAAAAGGGTTATTTCTGTTGTCTGATTTTTTTTGTTTGGTTGAGGGTTTTTTTTGGCTTTACCATCTTCCAGCATTCTCCCTAGAACTTTTGAGAAACAAGACATTTCTTTTGAATCAGATATCCATTATCAATTTGGACAGAGAGCATCTGAACCAGTATTATCTGCAAATGATTTATGAGGGCAGGTATTTCTCTACCTGAACATTTTAGTGAAACCATAAATATCAGTAGAGGCAGACGCTGGGATTCAATGAAAAAGCCTTGAAAAATATTTTATATGGGAAGCTATTTTCATCTGATGAAAATTTTAGTTCACTATTCCTGTGTTAAAAAAAATAAAAACCCATCATGTTAGGCAGATCTCTCCTCATTTCTTACTGGTATTTTAAACACACTACAAATACTAACCTATTAATAAAACCTACTGAACTAAGCCAACTGATATATGTCTTCTTATTGACTTGGACTAAGAATGCATTTGACTGAAACACTATTTGGAAGAAAAGAGTACATTCAGTATAGTACTGTAAAACCAGCATTTCAAATTTTTCATAAAGAATATCCTCAAAAATCCTTACACAAGCAGTATCTCCTTTTCTGTTACATAACCTGCAACATATTGAGCATCAATAAGACATTTAGATTTGAGAGACACTCATTTCCACCTCTCTAAAATGATGTCAGTAATTCTTTCTCCTAAATGGAGAGGATTTTTTTATGCAACATCTCTACATGGAGTACCTACCTTAGGGTGGACTAGGTATATCCAGTTCCTTGGCCTTCTCTTCCACATTCAGTTTGTTCAGATATTAAGATTATATTGGAAGCACTATAGAGCATTATTAGTACAAAAATTCAAAAAAAGGTTCATGACCATTTTGATTTATGTTACCTTACTATAATCATTTTTTTATGAAAATGATAAAGGGAAAAAAATAGCAACATGTTCTCTGTGAAACTGAATTTTCAACAGTTAATCTCATCTTCTAGATATCAATTTTTTTCTGAGGTTTTTTTCCCCTTTGCTTATTTCTGTTCATTATTGCTATTCCCTTATTTCTCAATTATTACTAGTTGGTTCAAAAATATGTTTCTACAAATTGAAATGGAAAGAATCCTCTTTTATAGTACTGTAAATGTGTTCAGTCAAAGCAAATGTTATGGAAAAGTATGTACCTACTAAAATTCGATTGTTAAAAAAGAAATTTACATACATGCACCTCAATATACTACCTTCAACAGAACATTTAGATACTTTTCCAGCAGTCAACTAGGATATACACATGCTGGATTATACTCTGTATTTACAGTTCTAATAATGTATACATTAGCCATGTTTTCCACCAGAAGACTTCACAGTGTTGGAAACGTAAATAAAGCATCACATCTTCCTATTTAGAACTTGTCTTCCAACCTTTTTCTAATTCACCAGTAAAGCCCTTTACCTGTGAAAACCTGATCCTAGATATCCAGAACAGGTCATCAGAAAATCAACATCAAATTTTATGCATCAGGAGCTAGCCAGTGTCACAGAAGAAATTACTCAGTGTTCTCATTTTTTTATATTGTTTTTTATGACTCCAAAACCACCTGTTTTTTACACCATCCATTTTGAAAACTGAAAAGAACAGCGTGTTTTGTTGGCTTTTTCTAACACCAAATGTATGCTGTAATGTGTTTATGATTATTTTTGTTTGCATTAGTGTTTTAACACAATATTGCCCAGGCAATCTAGGGAAACAACTTTTACCATAGTGTAGACCCCATGAGAAAGAACTGCAAGACCTACCTCATATTTCCTTCCTCATATTTATTGTGTAAGGGAACATATGGGGAATCCACTCCACTGGTTGTATGAGAGTTCATGAAAGGCAAAAGAGAAGCCTACATGCCTTTCACGCCCTTTTTTAGCTCATCAGCAAATGGTGTGCTCATCTCAGAGACTCTAAATCTTTCCTGTCAAAATATAAAAGGTTCAGCCAGGGCTGGTAATCCAGCATGAGGAGGAGGAGGAGGTGGAGGAGGAGGAGGAGGAGAAAGAAGAAATTAAATGGCCAAGAACTACTGCAATAAGGGTTTAAAGGAAAGAAGAGGCTGCCACTGCAGTGGGTTGCACAGAAATACTTAGAGCATCCTGCAAATAGCAATACGGAAACACTGTGATCAAAAAATGCAATGTCATTAATGTATGGCTACGTTATAACACAAATACATAAATAAAACACATGAACTAACAGAAAAAAAATAAATCTCCGTGTACAGCTGCAGATACTCATATTTAGGATTGATAGGTTTTGCATAACCCCAGAAAAAAGATATTACAACACACAGGATTTTAGTAATATAGTTACTAGAGTGAACAAGAAAACCATTTTCCAGCAAATTACTGCCTCCTTCCCCCTAAAAAGTATCTGACTAAAGCCGAGATAATGTAAAGTTCAGCTATCAAAAATGGCTTCATTAAGAACTTTAATGAAGCACATGGGAGCCATTTATTGACTCCTCAACTATTAAGACATAGCATTATTACTGCTTTAATAGTATTTCCATTTTCATTCAGGAAATAACTAATCAAGGGATCAATGTACCAAAGAGTTTATTTTCTCTCCCATGGGTCACTGAAAGTACATTTTTTAAAATGCAAAAAACGTAAAGGCAATTCCCCCCAGTGCCATATCACATAAGCAATTTAAAGAAATAACAAGGAATGCTAAAGGTCAATGGCTCCCGATCTAAGCCATGTTATAAAACAAATGAAAATTGTTCGTGGTAATTCTACCTTTCTGGTGGAAGTAAGAGATCGCTTTCACATCAAAGAGGCTTACCTCCAAAGTATGCAAAGCACCTCCACCCTGACCTGCTGTCAACCTGTGAGACATTTCTATTTCTCAGCCTCACTTAGAATGCAAACTACTGTTTTCCTGGTAGTTCTCACAGCTCCACTTCCTTTGAGGTACAGATGTGTAGCCAAAGAACCCAATCAGATAACACCCATTTACATATTTATAAAGTCTCCTGTAAAATCTCGTATCAATTGTTGCCACTATATATAGCCCTTTCAAAGTATCTTGTGGGCACAAGCGCTCCACTGCACCGCTCCCTTCAGGAGTCCAGATATATCGTATAATGTGATTTCAATGTAAATGTGGCCCATCACACAATCATACCACTTCACAAACTCTTTTCTGCTGGGGTAGCTTAAATCTAAACACACTCAAGCAGCTTGCTGCACTGGAGCAAGATTTCCTCCACATAAAAAAAGTCAAAACCCCCAACACAACAATGCCAAGGAAAAAAAAATCTGAACATTTTCTGCAGAAAGATGGGCCGTCTCCAAATCCTTGTGCCCTATCAGACAAATTAAAGTAAATCAAGCATGAAATGAAGCAGAAGAGCCCCGAGATAAGGCTCCTTTAAGTCGTTTACAGATTAGGATAGAGAGAGGTGCATCTGGTCTCTGGCAGTGAAGGAGGCCAGTTTCTCATCTCACAATAGCAGCCTGTGTATAGGATTACCTTACCTTGTCACTGACAAGGGAAAAAGCGCCTGCAAAATGTCTCTAACTAACTTCCTAATGTTCCCAGCTAAGTTCTCTTATTAAAGTATTAACTGTTACAATGATAGAAATAAATTTTGATAAAACAAAATAAAAACAGACACTAGTCTGATTTATGAGCTGGTCAGACACTGATAAACTGGAGGCTCTGCTACCAGCAGATGAGCCTCTTCGCTTATCAGTCAGGATTTCACTGCTAGAGACAGCAGATAACTTTCCAACTGGAATCACTGATTTAGTGAACTGTGTGTTACTGGTCAGACTGGAGCTGTAGCAGCACCTAAAAGGGTCTCTTGTGTTATCAGATGGGATTGTATGTTGCATACAGCATGACATTTCTCTGCTGGAAGTGATGGCTGAGCTCAGTGGTCTGCAAGGCTAATGGTTAAACTGGTGCTCCTGCCACAGCAAACCACCCTCTTTCTTCTTATCAGTTGCCATTCAGCTTCTACAAATTGGAGGCCTTCCTTTCTTCCTTCCTTCTTTCCTTCCCTCTGCAGGAAAATGTGTCTCCTGCAGCACTGTCACCCACTTCTGCTCCTCTCTGACAGTCCCTTTACCCAAAGCTCGTGGCCCAGGGATGACCCAGTTCCCATCATGCCTGTGCTATCGCAGCGCACTGACCCACAGGACACTGCGCTCTGGGCCACGCTGACCCATGGTCACCCGCCTGGGCAGCCCGTGGGCCTTTGTTCAGCACCACTGCATCACTCAGGAGCATGACAGGCCGTGGGCTCTTCACCACTCTGCTGGCGCAGGCTGTCCTACACCTCCACACCACCATGCTCAACACCTTGTAATTTGGATAGGAACACCCTGTTTGACGGAATCACTCTGGATGGGTCCCTAGTTTTGCTGTTGTGTGCTGTCCTACAAATGCAATGTTTGCTCTGAGTGCAAAGACACATCCTAGACCTTAAACATAAAAGCAAAGGCTCTCTAGAGAACCCTAGCAGTAATCAAACACAGTTATTTAATAAGAAGAAAGCATGTAGAAGCAAAATAACCCATAGCTAGATGTGTACAAATCCTTCTTCAAAAGAAGTGAAGTAATAAATCAACTTTTACTTGCTGCCTGCTTTATAACTGCCACCTTTAAGTTCTCTTTGTGAATACTGGAAAAATACACAAAATGTATTTTGGGGTACAAAAATACATAGTCTGGATACCAAAACAGAACTATAAAAAAAAAAGAAAAATGCTTTACTCCTCAAAGGCATCTTACATCACCTGCTCTTCCATAAACATCTACACAGTGTCTAATTCCAGTGACGATGTATGCACTGTGTGTTCCAAGGACGAAAAGATATAATATAATGCTTTTAAATTTACCAGAACACTAGAATGAAGAAAAAACTCCCACCATTACAGTAGCATGAACTAGTACAAGGTCAAGACAGCACTAATTTACCCTTAAAGCTCTAAAGAAACAGTGTACATGCACTCTTGACAAACATTTTAAAATAGACCTGAGTATTTGTTCCCGATACATAAATAAAATAGAAACAACTCAGAAAGCAGAGTACAATTTTACTGAACTAATCCAGAAAAAATGTAGAGCAGGATAGCAGGAAGTATGAAATTGTCCTTCAGGTGTTAACTGCTAGACCCTAAATCGATGGTGCTTCAAGAAATCTTTCCAAACTTATGGAAAAAAGAAGGATGAAAGCACTGCACCTCACCCCAGAGCACTTACTCCACTAGCCTTTCAAATCACACTGAATCCCTTACACTCTTCCTGCATACTTTGGACACATGTAAGAATGTTTGCAGCTCCACACCATGTTCAACCCAACTAAAGAGAGCCAGGTCCTGCCCCTCCTAGTCCTACACCCAGACTTCTCTGAAGCCATGACACCCCCTTGCTTGCCTTCTATACTGCACGTTCAGTAAGGTGCTGAGGATTGGGGTTTTGTTTTCGACTTTTCATTAGCCAGGCATTACTTGCTGCTATGAAAATGAAAAATGTGGCATATTATCATAAAAATGTGGCATATTATCATACAAAGACCTGAAAAACTAACTGTGTTACAAACAGGACAGGTGGACAAAATTATGCATGGAAATACTCCCAGAGAAGGCACCTTTTATCCTTTGTAAAAGACTGTCTGGGCAAGGGAAAAGCAAATGAAATTTCTTTTCGCACTAACTGTCAAGACTAATTTCATCTGTCCCCAGCACTTCCAGCCATGACCCCTCCTTCCCAATGAGACAGATGAATTTCTGTTTATATGCTAAAAATAATGCCAGTTCTCATCTCACTCCTTCTTGCCTTTTTAAATATACACAGCAAAATTGCAACAGTGCAATATCTTATACTGATACATATGATTAAATCATGATGAAAAATGTGATGAAAAGCAAGTGTCTTATTTTGCCTGCATTTTGTGTAAATGAATGATCCAAAAGCTAGAAGTGTCCAAGCTCTCTGTGTGAGATTAAGACATCTGATTTGCAGATGCTGCTCTTTTGGGAGGCATATGTCAGTGAAATGTGAAGGTACTGTAAAATACAAATGTGATCTACTAATGTTTTACACTCATTCATTTACATTAATCTTGCTGTTTATAGACATCAACAAAAGAGATGGGGAAAAGAAAGAATAAAGTACTTACATTCGTACCCTAAAATTAGTCTCAGTGAGCTGAAGTAATATAATTGTGTCCTGAGCAGAGAATTGATATATTTACACATCTGTGCACAACTGATGATATCTAACAAGTACTCATTGTTTGCTCCTTTCAAATAATAAACTAACTTAAATGATGTCAAAAATGATAAAAGGCACGCTTTATTTTCCTATTTATTACTACTATGAGATACATCATATTTGCACTGCTCCTATTTTTGTGTCAGTCATAAAGGTCTTAGGACAAAATTTTGTTACCTTGTATCACAAAGATTCCAAACTCTTTCATGCTACACTAAACCTGAAAATATTTGATCCCCAAAATGTTACATTTTATGAAATAATATGCTATTACGTAACACAGTTTCACATAAGTTCCTTTAAAAGCTGTAACTGTTAGTATTTCCAAAAACCTTTCCAAACTTGATAGTCCCTTTTGCATTGTATGTTCAAACCAGATTCTTTGATCCGTGCATGACCTAGTACAAGATACTATTGCAATAAATTATATGGATACTAATGACATTAAATAATAATATGTGACAACTGTATGAAATCACTTCTTATTAATTACAGCACTGATTAACTGCTATTTAGATTCTTGTCCATAAAACGAAGGTCCTGCAGCAGTTCTAGATTCACCAGTAGTTTTGATAGTCAGTATTAACTGTGTGGTAAATAATTAAAATGTAATATGACCCTGCTTATGTATAAATGCAAGACAAGAGATGGAATTTTAGTTGGCTTCTTGGCTTCTATCAAAAAACCAACAACAGCATTTTACAGTTTCTCACTTTTTACCATGAAATAGAGCTCTGATCACCACCACGACTTTAAATTCTTTTTCTGTTCTGTTCCCATAATGTTCAAAAGCAGTAAGGAATGCTCACAGATCTCATATGCTAAAATGAACTCCACAGATTAATGGCTTCTGAAAATAGAAAATGCTGTTATACTTTCCATTTTATAAGCATATTACCTAATACAAAACTTCTGATGAGAGATCCTCAAAGCCACGGGGATCTGCAATGCAAACATAAATTTTCTCTCACAATCTAGTACGCCAAAGAAAGGCAAAGATCTATTTTGGTTACGTCAGCTGTCAAGATGACACTGACATTGAATTTTATGTAATCAGTAAAATGCAAGTGAGTGACATGATACAGTCAGTATCATATCCAACCACGTTAACTCTCAGTTTCAATAGCTAGGTACACGTTTACAGATGGGTCAGTAGCAGGTCATTGTCAAGATGAGTGAAAAGCACACTTCGGGGTCCACAAGGAGCCATATGCAATTATGTTCCACTATAGTGCTTCAAGTAGAATTAATTTTTAGGTATGTACCTCTAACCAATTATGAAGCAATTTAATGACTTAGCCAGTCTAATCAGAACCCATTTTAAACTCACAAAACTGTTGCTCTTATACAGAACCACAGAATGGTAGGGGTTGGAAGAGGCCTCTAGAGATCATCTAGTCCAGTTCCCTGCTAAAGCAGATCCACCTAGGTCAGGTCACCAAGGAACACATCAAGGTGGGTTTTGAAAACCCCCAGAGAAGAAGAATCTACATTAACTTACTAGAGCCACAAACAATATTAATACATTTTATATTAAGAATTGAACCACAAAAAGTCATGAGCTTAATTTCATTGATTTATACCAATTTAAAGCAGATTTAAGCTGACTCAAGCACTTCCAAACAAAAACACAGTGGAAGGCAACTGAATGTATTATATACTGAATATCTTTACAATACCTTACAATATACTCATATGAAATATGGTCTTATTTTTCTAACAGGCTTAGGCTATGATTTTAAACAAGATTTTATATATTTTCAGTAGAACAGTAAAATAGTCACAGTGTATTGAACTCTGTTCCTATACTGCAGATGAGATTTTGTTGAAACAAAGCTGGTCCAAATAAGGGATCTTGAAAGGCTACAAACTGTTATCATCAGTTCTAACACACTAAGCGCTTGCAGGATGATCAAGTTTGATAGACTATCTAAGTTTATACATTTAAATCAGCAAGACATTGAGCAACTTAAGAGAAGGAAGAATTTTTACCCTAGCTGTCTTCTTATGTTCTTGTGCCGAAGTGACAACTGGGTTTTACCATTGTGAATGTATGTCTGCTCTGAATAGTTTTTCGGTGGGATAGAGGTAGTTGAAGTAGCATGAACATGAAGTATTCAAAGTTGCAGAAATAGTCTAACTCGGGCATCACTGAGCTATACAAGTTAAGTAAGTCTGACTAATTTACCTTTTTTTCTTTTTTTTCCTCTAACTTAGGCACATCTAATTACATTAAAACCACTGTTACTTAACTACATAACAGTTCTTTCCCCAAATCAAAATTCTCTACCTTTCTTTCGAAGCATGTGTCGTCTGATTAAGTTTCAAGTGTAGAAAGCCCAATGCAAAGCAGCTCAGAGAACTGATTATCAAAAACACATAGGAAGACTCAGGTAAAATGACAGGTTATGTACATCCATGAAGGCATACTTTCAGCTGCTATAGTACCAAGATAAGCTGATTTGAGACATGACCATACACCATGCTGGTGTTTCTACAAATTTTTCATAGCTGGCATACTAAATAAAATTTTCTGTTATAACAGAATTCAGTATCTTTGTAAATCTCTTTGAAGGAATCTAGACTGAAGTAATTATGATAAAAAGTGCTGAAGACATCTCATCAGTCTAGAGTTCAGGATAGAAACAGAAAGAAACAAGTGACAAACAAGCCACTCCATGATCTCTGTTGCATGAAGCATGTACTTTACACAGTAGAAGCATTAAGCTGCATTTCTGTTCAAGTAAAACAATACACAAACTAAATAAAATGAAGAATGGAAGTCTTAAATCTTCAGCTGCAATATCAACAGTCTCTATAATAACTCTTAAAAAGCACAATAACCAGTATTATTATGCTAAGCAGAACCTATTCATACAGCAGCATGCAGTGCTTCCCTCCACAAGCTCATGGTCTTATAAACACTTGAAAAATCTACAAATACTTGTTTTAACAGAGTTGCAAATATATTCAAGTGTTCTTGACTATACATGCTTGCAGCTCTGAAGTCATTTCTAAGGGCAGGTGACTGAAAAATTTGTCATGAAACCATTCTTAGCCACAAAATCAGCTATTTTCACTTCAAAGATACATTTCCCTCCCAGCTCTTTCTTACATGTATCAGTAAAACAGATTGCCCCATTTTTTCTCTTTGCACAGACTGCATACTTAATGCTCATCAGTTTACTAATTACTCCAAAGTTGAAACGAAACCTGCACTTATACAGGTAGATGAAGGTACATTTGTTCCGCACTCTGACACCTGAAGCAGGGTAAGAGGGGGAACAGTAGAAGAGGGAAGAATTTTTTTAAAATATTGTGGTTCCAAATACTCTCATTCCCATTAGAACCATAGAACTACTTTATCTTTCCTCTTTTGCCATTAATTATACAAAAAATTCATCTTTCTTTTATGAAGCCTGAAGTTTGTTGTTTTTGTTAGATGAGTTACATTCAAACTCCAAGAAAAAAAGATGAAGCCAACATTGAAATTCATCTCACAGTCCAGAATTTACTTAACGGCCAGCCTGTGTGCTGTGATAAACAGAATGATGATCCTGCAACATGTCTTTATCCATGGTTTGCTTTAATTAACGCCGGCTTGTTTGTTGAAAAGATGATTAATATGCCAATGAAAATTGCATAATTGAATACCACAACACTGGCACAATCAGAAAGACACATGCAGTTTTTTGATTAACATTTATTATTATTATTATTATTGTGTGTTTTAATGTACTCTTCTCTTCATGAAATGATGCAGTTTTTTGACCGAGAGGTGAGGAAAAGCCAGGTTAAGTGCAGGAACTTCCGTGGGCAAGAAAAAAGACATGATGCAATTTAATAATGCAGAAACAGTTCTTTGGTCAAGCAGCCATTTTCCTAAACTCAAAACAGAAGTAAAACCACCTCAGAAAAGGAAAATACAAGAAAAATAACAAGCTATAACAAAAAGCATAAACACAAACAATGAAAACACAAGAGGCAATGCCTATATGACAAAAAGAAGCAAGAAAATTCCAAACAATATATTCAATATTATAAGAATTAGTATATGTGAAGCAGATGAAAATATTTTTAAGGAATAAAAATGATAAAGAACTTTGACTTTAAAAATACCAATGTATTACACTAACAAAGCACCAAAAAGAAGAAAACTAAATTACCATCCCTTTCCAGAACTTCCCTTGAACAACTGTCCTAACTGCAATTTCTTAGCATATTCACTGGTTACATCCATGGTATGATTGGCACAACAGTGCCCATTAAGGTATAAACCAGGTTTTATTTTATCTATACCATTTATTTGGTTGGAGTTCCTCTATTTACTTATCCTTACTGTGAAACATAAGGTATATGTTAGTGGTACTTAAGACAAATTCTCATGTCAAGACTAACCTTTAAGGGGCAGGAAGGTCCCTTTACAAAACTGAAATCAGCTTTGCATAGCAATTCAACAGTGTACATAATAGTTCTCTAAATACCTTGGTTATTTTGCAAATTGTCAAACTTTGAGCTAAGGTAAGTCAGAAATGTTTCCAGAATTCTCCCCCTGAAAATTAACATCTACACACTGACTTCACATTTTACTGAGCACTTTAAGCAGGCACAAGAATTTTCTGATAACTGAAGTTCCATTATTTATATTAATAAAGAATCGCACATGATAACACAAAGCAAATACTGCTGCACCTTTACCATCATCAAATAAAACAGTAGGGAAAGATTCTCACTTATTTCTTCCTACAAAAAGCAGCACAAGTTGTACAATTTCTGCAAGAATTTCTTTTCAACGATCTTCTCACATTATTCTTAAATGGATGAAGGGAAAAGAAGAAAACCTCAAACAGGAAAGGATTGTGTGCTCCAATTTCATAAAATCATAGAATGGTAGGGGTTGGAAGGGACTTTTAGAGATCATCTAGTCCAAACCCCCTGCAGAAGCAGGTTCACCCAGATCAGGTCACATAGGAACATGGCCAGGAAGGTCTTGGACGACCTCCAAGGAAGGAGACTCCACCACCCCTCTGGGCAGCCTGTTCCACTGCTCGGTCAACCTCATGGTGAAAATGTTTTTTCTTCAGTGGAACTTTTCGTGTTTCAGCTTCATCCCATTACCCCTTGTCCTGCTGATAGCTACAATTTAAAAAAGGGATGTCTCAACCTCCTGACACCCACCCTTTAGATATTTGCAAATGTTAATAAGATCCCTCCTCAGTCTCCTCTTCTCCAGACTAAACAGCCCCAGTTCCCGCAGCCTTTCCTCGTATGAAATATGTTCCATTCCCATTATCATCTTGATGGCCCTGCGCTAGACTCTCTCCAGCAGTTCCCTGTCCCTCTTGAGCTGAGGAGCCCAGAACTAGACACAGGGCTCAAGATGAAGCCTCACCAAGGCAGAGTAGAGGGGGAGAATATCCCTCGACTTGCTGGCCACACTCTTCTTGATGCATCCCAGGATGCCATAGGCCTTCTTGGCCACAAGGGCACATTGCTGGCTCATATTTATTTAGCTTATTATCAATCAGGACTCCCAGGTCTCTCTCTGCAGAGCTGCTCTTTAGCAGTTTGACCCCCAGCCTGTACTGGTGCATGAGATTGTTCCTTCCCAGATGCATGACTCTGCACTTGTCCTTGTTGAACCTCATGAGGTTCCTCTCTGCCCAACTCTCAAGGCAGTCGAGATCCCGCTGAATGGCAGCACAGCCTTCTGGGGAATCAGCCAGTCCTCCCAGTTTGGTGTCATCAGCGAACTTGCTGAGGGTACACTCTGTCCCCTCATCCAGGTCGTTGATAAAGACATTGAACAAGACTGACTCCAGAACCGAGCCCTGTGGAACTCCACTGGCCACAGGCCTCCAACTGGATTCTGTGCCATTGATCACCACCCTCTGGGCTCTGTCATTCAGTCAGCTCTCGATCCACCTCACCATCCACTCATCCAAGCCACACTGCCTGAGCTTTCTGATGAGGATGTTATGGGAGACAGTATCAAAAGCCTTGCTGAAGTCAAGGTAGATGACATCCACTGCTCTCATCGAGCCAGCCAGTTATGCACTCATAGAAGTCACCAAGATGCTCAGACAGGATTTCCCCTTGGTGAAGCCATGTTGACTCCCCCTGATAACCATCTTATCCTTCATATATTCAGTGATAACATTCAGGATGAGTTGTTCCATCACTTTTCCAGGGATGGAGGTGAGGCTGACCACCCTGTAGTTTCCTGGGTCATCCATCCTGCCCTTTTTGAAGACTGGCATGATGATGGCCTTTCTCCAGTTCTCAGGCATCTTGCCTGTCCTCCATGTTTGTTCAAAAATGATGGAGAGAGGCTTAGAAATCACATCAGCCAGCTCTCAGCACTCTAGGATGCATCACATCAGGACCCATTGACTTCTGAGCCTTAAGCTTGGCCAACAAGTCTTTAACCTCTTCTTCTTCCACTGAGGGCAAGTCCTCTGCTGTCCTGGCCATCCTGTTATCCTTGCTGGACTGGGCTTCCCGAGGGTCAGCCTTGGCCGTAAAGACTGAAGCAAAGATGGCATTCAGTACTTCAGCCTTCTCTGCATCCTCAGACACCAGGGCACCCTCAGCATTTAGCAACAGGCCCACATTACCCCTCACCATCCTTCTGCTGCTGATGTACTTGAAAAACGCCTTATTACTGTACTAACATCCCTGGCTAAATTTAATTCTAGAAGGGCTCTAGCCTTCCTAGTTGCACCCCTGCATGCCCTGGCAATGTTCCTATACTCTTCCCAAGAAGCCAGCCCCTGTTTCCACCTCTCATAGATGGCTGCTTTCTGCCTGAGTTGTCCCAGCAGATCCTTGCTCATCCATGGAGGCCTCCTACCTCCTTTTCCTCCTTTCTTGCGCATTGGGACACACTGATCCTGGGCTTGGAGGAAGTAGTGCTTGAAGACTGACCAGCTCTCATTGGCACTTCTACCTTCTAGAATCATATCCCATTAGATCCATCCAAGTAGATCTTTGAAGAGGACAAAGTTGGCTCACCTGAAATCTAGGATCACAATCCTGCTTGGTGCCCTGCTTCTTCTACATAGGATCTTGAACTCTACCATCTTGTGGTTGTTGCAGCCGAGATTGCCTCCAACCTTCACATCCCCAACCAGGCCCTCTCTATTCATCAGTGCCAGGTCCAGCAGCACACCCCTCCTTGTTGGTTCCTCGATCATCTGCTACAGGAAGTTGACGCCAACAATCTGTAGGAACCTCCTGGACTGCGTGTGCTT
Organism: Colius striatus; assembly: GCF_028858725.1. NCBI lineage: Eukaryota > Metazoa > Chordata > Aves > Coliiformes > Coliidae > Colius > Colius striatus. The sequence continues at coordinate 77,666,724 of NC_084762.1, read as the reverse complement.
GGCTGTGTGGCTATCCCAGCAAATATCAGGGTGGTTGAAGTCCCCCATGAGGACCAGGGACTGTGATTGTGAGGCAGCTCCCAGCTGTTCGTAGAAGGCCTCATCCACATCCTCCTCCTGATCAGGTGGCCTGTAGCGGACTCCTACAACAATATCATCTGCCTTGCCCTGCCCATTAATTTTTACCCATAAGCACTCTACCTGCTCCTCCCAGGCACAATTTGGTACACATTAATTGCTCCCTCACACAGAGAGCAGCTTCACCTCCACACCTTGTCAGTCCGTCTTTCCTGAACAATATATAACCTCTAATGACTTCTGTGTGTCCAAGGTGACCAGTGGAAGTGCTTCATGCTTGTCAGCAGTCTCCAGGTTACAGCTGACCCTGAGCACAAGTAGTGAGAGGCCAGCTGAGCAGGAACTACATCCTGGAAAAGCATGACTGCAGTGAAAGGATGACATCCATCCTCCTGTTCATTTTCTATGGTCATTTGTTCTGCTCTTAGGCTCCATTCTGCTCTAGATTCCTCAATATTTTATGTTGAAATTAATATATTTTTGAAGAAAGGTCATTTTTAAGCATAGTGGAAGCACATGAAACTCCCAAGAATTCCATGCACGAGGCCTAGCCAGCGCTTCTCCCACCTTACCTTTGCCTTTTGGAGACACTGATTTTCCAGTCTGCAGTTTAGCTTGGAGGTTATTTAAGCACCTGAACACCCACATTAGGAACTCAGTATTCATAAAATACTGCCGTGGAAAACAAGATGAAGGTTTTATTTTTGAAGAGTTACAAAGGAGTCACAGAAGTCACTCCTAATTTCTTCACCTGCCATTCATGGTATAGCTAAAAAAGGGAGGATATCAGAAAAAAATTAAAATATTTATACAGATTATCATATTAATTAAGGGCAAAGAATTGTAGCTACTGAAAATCTGTCAAAATGAAAAAACTCAACAAATCAACAATTCACTTGGGAAATATTTTATTTCTGAAAAGGTACAAACATTTTAAACGTAACAATATTTTTTAAATATTTTATTAAAATCCAAACAAGATAGAACACAGAAGACCTGAACTGAAGGAAAGTTTGTTCCTAGGCACAAGTCCCTGACAATAGCTGAGGAACTCCTCCAGCTTTAAAGAAAAAGAAAAGTTTAGAGACATGATCTAGGATACAATGAAGCAGTTGGAAGTGCTGAGGTACCTCACCCTGCACAACATCTAAACCAGGATGGACTCTGCCTTCTTCAAAAAGCTGACAGTGAAAATACTACATTGCACACCATGAGGACTCCCAATCAAATCAATCTTTCCAGTTCCTCTGAAATTATAATCTTGAAACTTGACTGTTTTCTGTGGCATTAGCTGAATCAAATTTTAAGTTAAAATAAATATCACTGTCCATATTACTCTGTACATTGCAGCAGCACACACTGCAATTTGCTTTACTGCCAAGTATGCCTGTTGACCTGGACCTTTCAAGGTATAAATTTGAAAGTTTGTTTCTTCTAAAACTCTATATTAAAAAAACTAATAAAGTTTTATAAACTGTAGCTATAAAGTTTAAGTTTCATTTAATTTGCTTTTAATGTATTTTACTTTCAAAGTAAATAAATACTTTACATTTAGTTCTCAGAGTTCTTCCTAAGTACTATAATCCTTCTGTAGGGTTGCAAAGGAAGTAAGCATAGGTGACAAGACACAGGTATGTAAAAGCATGAACAGTCAAGTGTAGTGAAAGCAATCCTTTTTCTTACACTTAAGGAATCACTGATCATCAAATGAAACAATCAAACAGAAGACTTCACATATACCAAAATAAGGGTTTTTTTCTACCCAACACCAGGACAAGAGTGTAATGGCCAAAGTATAACCGAAATTCATATAAGAAAAGTTCATGAAGATTATTGAATGTAAATGTAAAAATATGGCTTCTGTTCAAAGAAGCTCGGGAGTTCAGAATGCCATAAGTGGCCACAGACAGGTAAGGTTTTAAATGGTTCATGACTGCCCAGCAGAGCCCTAAGACATTTCTTATGCAAATTCACTGTACTAGACCTTTTCCATAAATCTGTCTCCTACAGCTTCCAATCACTATTGTTCTTTTTCCCTGTTTTGTTTTTTTTTTTTTTTAACTGTCAGTATTTTCCTGCTATTGAGACACGTAAAACCTAGAATGTGGCTGGTTCAGTCTTATTGCAAGGTCAGATCTAGATTTTAAATCCTGAGTAGATTTTGGACAATCAGAAACAAACTTTTCTTTCCTAGAAGTTTCTAAAGCTCTTTCTGAGGTTAATATTATTTTAATAACCTCAGTCAAATAATTAATGAAGTTATTAAGTAAAGTCAAATAAATAAATCCTTACCAAGAACATATCTCTTTACATCACTGCCAGATGGTGCCCTAAAAATTCAATACTCTATTATTTTATGAGAACTTTTGTTTATGATTCTTTAGCCAGGTTCACTCCATGTAATTGTATTCACATATATGCCAGTTTGAATTAATCAGTTTGAGAGTACAATTTCACGAAGATCAGATGTTCTATTAAAATACAGATAGACATCAGATTTCTTATTTACTAATATGTAATTCAGTCTTTAAATATCCAATATATCACATAAGGTCTCTTTATTAGCAATATGTGTTTATCATTTATTATACTACCTTCATCTAGAGAACAGACTGTGAACCATGTGAACCTCAGAGTTCCATTAAGTTAAAAAGGACTACTTTCCGAGTAACTGCTCACCAAACCAGCATGGGACTCTATGTAGCTTTACTGGCTCCTGGACTTCCCTTTCCAAATATTTTGTTTGCCATCTTTCCTGGAATACAAGCTGAATTGTAGGTCAGGTTAATAAAATTAATTACTTTATTCATCTGTTCAGTTATTTCCTTGACAATTATGACTGGGAAGGGAAGGGAGGAGAGGAGGGGAGGGGAGGGGAGAGGAGAGGAGAGGAGAGGAGAGGAGAGGAGAGGAGAGGAGAGGAGAGGAGAGGAGAGGAGAGGAGAGGAGAGGAGAGGAGAGGAGAGGAGAGGAGAGGAGAGGAGAGGAGAGGAGAGGAGAGGAGAGGAGAGGAGAGGTAGTCTCATCATTGTATATAAGTTCTTGACTAGAGAGTAGAAAATAGGAGACAAACTCTTTTCAGTGTCCCCAGTGACAGGACCAGAGGCAATGGACACAAACTGAAACATAGGAGGTTCTCTCTGAATATCAGAAAACACTTTTCACTGTGAGTGAATACTGGAACCACTTACCCAGAAAGGTTTTGCAGACTCCATCCTTGAAGATGTTAAAACACCATCTGGAAGTTATCCTGAGTAATTGGTTCTAGTTGGCTCTGCTTAAGCAGGGGTATATTTATCATTAGGGGACTGGAATATCTGTCTTATGAGGAAAGGCTGAGAGACCTAGGGCTGTTTAGCCTGAAGAATCAAAGAGAAGACTGAGGGGAACCTTATCGATACTTATAAATATCTAAAGGATAGATATCAAGAGGTTGGAGCAAGTCTATTTCTGTAGCGCCCAGTAACAGGACAAGAGGTAATGGGCACAAGCTGAAACATAGGAAGTTCCACTTGAGCATGAAGAGAAATTTCTTTCCTGTGAGGGTGAGGGAGCCCTGGCACAGTTGCCCAGAGAGGGTATGGAGTCTCCTCCTCCAGAGGTTTCCAAACCTGCCTAGACGTGTTCCTTTGTCTAGGAACTTGATCTGAGGGGAACTTACTTTAGCAGGGGGTTGGACTGGATGATGTCTAGAGGTCTTTTCCATTCTGTGATTCCATGATTACACTAGGTGACCCCAAGAAGTCCCTTCCAACCATAACCATTCTGTGACTCCATGATTCTGTGGTAGTTGGGCTAAACTGGCACTGGTTACTAAGTCATAATAATCCTGGAGTTTAATTAGAAGTGGAGTATTGCAGGATCTATGCTAAGAGTCATGTTGTTTAACTTCTTTATCAATGACCTGGAGGAAAGGAAAGGTTAGTATGCAGAATTATCAAATTTGCAGATGATGTCAAATTGCGAGGGAACACACTCAAAGGCAGTACTGCTATTCAGAGTAGTGTAGGCAGTTGAGATGAATACATTTACAAGAACCCCATGAAACTCAAGGACAAATACAATGTCTTGGGTTTGGGAAAGAAGGAATCCTTGCAATGGTACAGGCACTTCCTGGCTGGCAAACAGGTTTGATCGAAAGAATCTGGGGATGTTTATTAACAGAAAGCTGACCATGAATGCTCTGGCAGAAAAGAAAGTTAACAGCTTCCAGGGCTGTATTAACAGATACACACTCAGTAGATCAAAGGAAGGGATCCCCCTCTACTTGTTAGGTGACATCTGGAATACTACACCCAGTCTCAGGAATTCCATTATATGGTATTTACAAACTGAAGCAAGTTGAACAAAGGACTATCAAGACAGTCTGAGGCTGGAGCGCTGATCCTACACTACAGAAGACAGAGAGGGAACTGGACTTGTTCAGCCAAGAGAAGATTTCAACAGGGAATCAACATCAGCTTTGCACTATTAAGAGGAAGACACAAAGAAGACAGAGGCATGGTCTTAACAGTGATGCATACCAGGAGGACAAGAAAAAGGAAGGTTCAGACTGGATATGAGGAGACACTTTTTACCACCAGGTCAGCAAAGCAGTGGAACAGCTTGTCCAGAAAGCACATCTAGTCTCCATCCTTGGAGATTTTCCAGATCCAACAAGATAAAGACCTAATCCACCTGGTCTGTTCTCAGAGTCTACCATGCTTTGAACAAGAGACTAGACCAAAGAACTCCTAAAGTCTCTATCAACACGAATAATTATGAGACAGGATATTATTTTAAGGATATGCTGTATTTCAAACCTCTATAAAATTCATCTTTTACTTTACGGCTAGTCCAATTGGATGCTTTTTCCTGGCTTTTCAATTCATACATATTACAAATTTATCATTTCCCTGCACGTTTTACTTAGCAGACTTTGTTTTAAATAGTATAGGAACTCATGCTATCAGTAAAAAGTTAGATTTCTTATTAATATCATTGTATGAAGCAACTTTATTATTAAACTAGTCCCCATATCAAAGATACTGATTTTAATCTTAACATAAACTAGATATGGCAGTATGCAGCACATTTTGTCATCCTAATGTACAAGTAGTTGCACATGCAACTGTTATTAAAGCAGAATTTACATTTATCACTGAACAGATGTCAAGTTGAAACAACATTCCTAAAGGCGGGAGAATATTGGAAAAATATAAGCTGTAACAGAATACTTTTAACTGGCCCTTCTTTTTCTCTGCAAAAGCATAGGAAAGATTGAAGAACAGAGTAACTTTATTTAAGGCTCCCTCAAATCTGAGTTTTTAACAGAGCACAAAGCATTACCTTGCTACTTGTATCAGTCTAAGGAAGTAAAGAAATGTGAATGCCTTCACACTCAAGACAGACTACAGACAACAACAAAAAATCTTCTACTACAACTTTCAAGGATAATCCCTACAGTAAATAATCATATAGTTTGTGGTTACCTGCAATGAATTCAGTGAACAAACAGGATTTTAAGTGACTCATGGCTACTGTGCTCTCATGATTTATGTAACTTCATAAAAAAAGCTCCAGGAGAAAATGAAACTAACATAATCATATAGCATCCAATATACAGAAATGTGGACTGCACTGTAGAGTATATTAATGTCATAATGGAAACAGCTCACTGGATGTCATTCCCTAGAGCCTCTGACTCAGTCACTTGTGGTGGCTTTTGGAAACATGTTCCACTTTACATATTTAAGCTCTACAGAGACAATATCATCAAAGGTTCAGCATCAAACCAATTCATTGTTTTCATCTCAAGATCTGTTCCCTGGTTGTTATAACTGAATAGGGCTTCAACAAGATATAAAAGCTGTAGAAATAGCTATTTCCCGTGTCCCTGATGACTGTATGTCTAGTGAGGTTTAGTGCACATGATTATTTTTGTAATAAGCAATAATCATGTTACAAACATTAATTACATAGCCTCAAAAGACCCAGGGAGTGATGTATTTAAACAGAGAGTGCAAAATACATCGGTAAAAAAATATTAAAAATATATTTACTGGGTTTTTTTTCTTTACATGTCCTACAAATTAACATGATTTCCAGAGTTCTGATAACCTATCATCCTCAAAGACTAGAACTGTAATTGCAGTTGCTCAGTGTGTGGAGAGGAAAAAAAATCAAAAAATCAAGCTTTAGACATTTCAACCTATCCAGAAAAAAACTACCCAAATCTAGAGACAGCTTTCACCTATGTGACTTACTTGGTCATGAAGTAGTTCCGTGCAAAAGAAGAAAACAAGATTTGACACCTTAACCCTACATATAGTCACAACTTTCATTTTGCTGGACTGAAAGAAATCTTACAACATTTTGTTTTCTTTTTGCTTTGTAAATTCACTAAAAATAATCTCCCTATAAATTGTTCAAAAACATTTTAGTAGTGTTTTTCTGCACTCTCAGAATAAGGACGATTTTCCTGAAAATATTTACTGATTAGAGTTGGCAACAAAGTGTATATTCCAATACATTTTATATGAAACAAAAACATTAAACATACATTTATACATATTTATATACATTAGTCATTTTTAAGTCTGGGGAGTGGAATTATCTGTTCTTGTATTTAACTAATCTTAGTTCAGGATCCTGCAAAATAAACAGAAATAACAGCATAACTATTATCATGAAAGACCAAATGGGAAAACATACAGTTGTTACTTTGAGGCAATTCAGGAGAGAACTTGAGCACACATTTTATTTGAGTTGTAAGTAGAATTCAAAAGTTAGCTGTTTAATTTGTGGTTAGCAGTTTAACACTAACTTCAATTTTCTAGAAACTTTATGTCAAGTATAAGCTACATATCCAAGTTCTGTCTCTAGTAAAGAAATACTAGGTCCAGGAGGTAAAATCAACCCCTTTCTTGCAGATAACTACCTTAAAATGCAATAAGTAAAGGTGCTTATCTTGCTCTAACTTACAGATGACTATATGTAGATAAGACAAAATTAAAAGGACCATCTAAGCATTTCCTGAAACACTCTTCTAACCTGGAGTTGAAAATAGGGACAGATTTGAAGTGCAACAAGACATACCTCTGCACAGACATTGCCAGCAAAATTAAAATGAAGAAAAATTTAGACTTCGGACTCAGTGGGGCAGAGACCATAGTGGCGATACACATGAAAAAGTCTGAGGCCTTAGCTGCCTTTATTCAGTTTTTACTTCTGTGGTGTGCCATCAGGCTTCCCAAGTGCCTGAGCCTAGACTATTATACACAGGATTTTAAGTATGGGAGCACTTAAGCAAATACACAAGTCCATGGGACCAGATCCAGTGCATCCAAAGTAGATGAGAGAACTGTTAAATGTCATTATGCATCCATTCTTCACGACCTTTGAAAAGCTGTGACAACTGTGAGGAGGGAAGCTCCCCTGTGACTAGAAATATATAAATTTTACACTAACTATCAAGAAAGATAAGTAGGAGGTTCCAGGGTACTACAAGTTTTTCAACCCTGTATCCCTGGGAACAGTACAGAGAAAATGCTACTCAATGTCACAACCAGGCACATAGAGGACAGAAAGGTGTTTGGGAACACCTGGTATGGATTTATTAAAGGCAAGCCACACTTGGCCAAACTCACTGCCACTCATGAGACGACTGGCTCAACAGGTGAGGGGACAGCAGTGAATAAGGCTGGACTTTAGAAGGGCTTTCCACAGAATACTCTCTTAGGCATAGGGTGAAATCTGAATTGTATGAGTAGATTGCGAAGAGGGTAAAAACTGTCTGAACCAGTGAGCAGCAGTAGGAAGCCCAGTTGGAGGCCAGTAACCTGTGGCATCTCTCCTGGGTCAATTCCGGGGCCAGTGCTCTTTAATATCATTATTAACGGTCTGGACAATAGGACAGAATGCCCTTCGGATTTTCAAATTATATCAAGAACCACTTGAGAGCACACAGGGATAGGTTCTGGGGCCAGTCTTGTTCAACATCTTCATCAGCAACCTAGATGAGAGGACACAGTGTACCCTCCAAGTTCACTAGGAGGACTGGGAGGACGGGCTGATTCCCCAGAAGGCTGTGCTGCCATTCAAAGGGATTGTGACCAGCTGGAACTTTTTTATGTTCCAGCTTTTTCCATTATCCCTTGTCCTATCACTTCAGACAACAGAAAAATGTATTACCCCAACCTCCTGGCATCCACCATTTAGATAACTGTAAATATTAATGAGATCCCCACAGTCTTCTCTTATCCAGACTAAGTAGCCCCAGTTCCCACAGCCTTTCCTCATATGAAAGAAGTTCCAGTCCCCTGATCATCTTGGTGGCCCTGCACTGGACTCTCTCCAGCAGTCCTCTGTCCCTCTTGAGCTGAGGAGTCCAGAACTGGACACAGGACTCCAGATGAGGCCTCACCAGGGCAGAGTAAAGGGGAAGGAGAACCTCCCTCAACCTGCTGGCCACACTCTTCTTGATGCATCCCAGGATGCCATTGGCTTTCTTGGCCACGAGGGCATATTGCTGGCTCATGGTTAGTTTATTATCAATCAGGACTCCCAGGTCTCTCTCTGCAGAGCTGTTCTTTAGCAGTTCGATCCTCAGCCTGTACTGGTGCATGGGGTTGTTCCTTCCCAGACGCAGCAGTTGCCCTTGTTGAACCTCATAAGGTTCCTCCCTGCCCAACTCTCATCTAAGGACAGAAAGATGTATATTTCTATGTCTTCCCCCAGAGTTTTCCATATTTTTTTTAACAATCTGTCAATTAGGATTACAACCAATTCTGGAAGTACAGACATGAACTCAGCTCTCCTCCTTTCTAACTGGATGACATAATCTTGAGGGGGGTAGAGAAGGTGTTTAAAAACTAGAAAAAATTACATCCTTGAGATATAAGTAAAAAATCTTGAAGCAAAAAAGATGTTCTTGTATTTTCTAATAGAGATCATAGTATAAAATTGTCTCAACTTATTCTGCTCTTTTTACTTCCTACCTATTTTTCCCAGCGCATGCTGAGTTTCCTGATGAAGTTTCCAATACAACATCAAATTATTAACCCCAGAAATGTATGAAACTCAAACATATATATGGACAGTGGACTAAAAAGCTGCTTGGTTTTGGTAGGCTCTTACTGCACTAAAATCATGTGGGCAAGCAAAGAGAAGACAGATGTGTTGTTTTTGGACTCCAGTGAGGCTGGACTGGCCTGCAACTTAAGACTTTGTACTCCTCTCATCACAGGCCCATATTGCCTCAGTGACGCTAATCCGTAACACTACAATTTAAATCATGCATTCCTGTAACTACATATAGAAGAGATAGTCCAACTGTAGCTCTAACAGTCTGTCCTGCAGGGCTGTAAACAACTCTCTTATATCAGTAACTGTGCCAGTACATTACTGTCACTATATGCTTACAGTTTTTCCAGACCAAGTAGAACATGTCATAAGTTTCATGCTGTATTTCCTGACAAGTTGCTGTTTTATGTTAAACTTAGACTTCAAGTGACCTGACATTAATGATGCTTATCTACCACTTAGGCTGCAAGATACTAAGAAACATTTCCCTCTTTTCTAGATCAAGCAAGCCAGCCTCAATCCCCATTCTGTCATTCTGACTGGGAAGCACAACGAGCAGCAGCACAAAGATTTCTGCAGGAGGTTAGGGGGCTCGGAGCTTGTCTCCTGGTGATAAAATTAGAGAGGAGAATTAAAGTGATTACACTCTAAAAATGACTTACTAGAAGTGACAGGTTTTTTTAACCTAAATATTTTTTAAGTACCAAATTTGTCACTCCTGTAAGTTATATGTTACTAACTGTAAAATTATTTTATTGCAGCAGTAAAAGAAATGAAGTACTTTTAGTGAATGTTTTTAGATAAATCAGGAACCTTGTACTCAATTCACATTTTATTTGCTTATATAAGTATTCTTTTATTTTTGACTGAGTTGCTGAAGATCTCTGAATTATGAAATGTGTGTACCCATAGCACTGCCAGCCCCCAGTTAATGTCTCCTGAGCAAAAGCAAGCCACTGAGCAAAGCAAATTTAAAAACTAGGTAGTTAAGACTGCTGAGGCGGTCTAGTGATGATTTAGAAGATGTGTCCAAAGGAGAGACACGGTAAGTATAACAGCACACAGTGTGCACATTGCAATTATTGCACACAGTTCTGAATATTGCATGTGCCAGTTACAACTAAATCCTCAAGCGTCTCCACTCAAGACACTTTTCACTCTGCAAATCCCACCCCACCACATTCTAGTCGACAGGCTCTTTTGTAAGATGCAGCAGTGTCAAAGTAAATTCAGAAGAAAAAGAAAGGCTAAAGTAGATATCACCACAAAGAGCCTTCTGGACCATCAGAGACCAGAAAGTTGCTTGCAATAGTTCCTCAGAATGTGCTGTAAAACAGACGTCTGCTGTTTTACATAGCTTTCCAATCTCAAAATCCTCTTTTCAATGCTTGGAAGATGCTTTTTCTTGTGACAATAATAAACATGACGATAGCTTCCTCCTGAGGATCCTACACCACAGCTGCTTCCCTTTCACTTATGATGAGGGCTACAGTGAAGAGTCTACTGGGAGAAAAGGGGCACCTATGTCTTGAATACTACATTTAGTTATCTATGTCCAAGTAATCATGGTTTTAGACTACACAAAAAGGGTATTATTTAAGTGTAACTGAAATCCTAAGTCAGGACTTAAATTCCCTGTTGAGCCAACAACACCATGACTTGTATTTGCAGGCAGCAGTGAGATGTCTTGGTGTTTTGTGCGTAGCTATGAATGACCTCCCTATAAATTCCTCCCCAGCTTAATGTCTGGCAAAGTACTTGAGGACTAGTTATTTGAGTAGTTAGCTCACAGCCATGCTGCAGAACAAAACTAAGTTAGACTAGCTCAATTATAATCTAAAATTTCAGGAGACCATCCACCTTAAAATAAAAGCCTCACTAAACTCAAGGTGAAGAATGGTGTGTGGAACAGGTAGGATTCCACATGGATGCAGGACTTCTCTGAAAATAAAATCTGAAATACAGTTAAGCCCGACTTTGAAACTGAATTAATAATTAGAAGAAATAAATCACAGCTTTCCTCTACATCCTGCTTTTTGAATATGGGAATTTGGCACATTAAAAAAAGGAAGTTTCGTGATTTGTTGCTGTACTAAAACTGAGTCTATATACATTGATTATTAATAAAGTACAGCATTATGAAGATAAAATTAATTATATCTGTTCTAAGTACAGTAGAATTTCCTGACGACTAAATCTTCAGATGTGCCTTTATTTGGTTTGGATTTTTTTAGCTGAGCACTTGTCCTAGTTCATTTACTGATTCATGAATCTAACAGGTAAGTTGAAAAAATGTTACAAAATGATAATGATGGGAAGAATGAGTGGTTGATTGCAAATACATTTTACGATACATACACAAGAGATATTTAGAGAGTTATTAACATATTATTGGAAAGAGGTATAAAAAAATCACACAAGGTTACATCTTTGAATTTGTTCGCATACTCTGGCTTTTCAATGTGCAAACATCCACATGTGCACATGACCAATTTTAACAACTGAGCATCTGAAATGATGACATTTAACACTCAGTAAACTACTGGGGCAAATATATGGAAGCAAATTCTAGTATTTGTACATAAAAAGGTTTAGATTAGTGCCTGTCTCAAGAAATGTAAACAAGTATTATTTGGGGGTTTTTTTTGAAAAACAAGAACAACAAAAAAATGCTTAAAAGGAAGGCCAGGGGTTAAAACTCCATCTGACAATAATAGCTTTAAATCCTGTCTTTGAGACTGGAAAGTATACTTTGGCTTGTTTTCCAACCAATTCTATACAATTTTGATTATAATTTATCAGATAATAGAAAATCTTTAAATCTGGGTAATAGAGAGTTTTACTAGTTTCTAGCTGTATATAAGCTATCAAATGGTGTGTGACACTGTAAAATGTAAGCAATTCAAACAGAGATTTCAGATGCTCTCAAAGTTACGTAATATATAGTTGAATTAATTCTTAATAAAATAGATTTCTTTCTAATAAAATTTTGGAAACAAACTAAAACATCTAGAAAGCTACAATTTATAAGTAATTGCTTTCTGTTCTGCTTTTTACAATGTATCACATCAAAAAAATATTACATGTATTGATCTAAGTCGAATTGATGAGACACACCAGCCATACCTATCTCGAATGCACTTATTTAGCCAATACGTAAAATGGTCTTTTCCTCTCCACATACATGTCTTAATAAAAGAGGAAAAACAGGATGAGAACGGCAGTAACACCAACAGTCCCTTTTCCAGTGTCTTTACAGCTGGTGAAGTAACTGTAATCTTTACACTGTATACATAACAAAAGACTGGTTGGAAGGAGAAGACACTTAAGTGAGAGAAGGTTGCCCTCTTTGTTATACATAATTTAACTTACAGCTAGGAACATCCATACTGTAAACACAATCTAAAAAATTTAGAAAGTTATGTTAAAAAGGAGAACAATTAAGGTTTAAAATAGTGATGTCAACTGTAAAGAATTAGGAAATCTGTAGTCTAATTAGGGGGGTTTTTTTGCCTCTGGTAATACATATAATGCCAGATCTCGGAGCCATCCTCATACAGTTGGATGTAAGTGAGAAGAAGAATTGAGTATCAGTAGGTATATGGACTGTTATTAACTCTTTCTCTGAAATTTTGGGAAGGGTTAGAAAACAACAGGAAGGGGTGGGAAAGGTATTTTTTAAATTCTTTCTTGGTAACCTGAAATGGGAAAGAAAATGAGAGGAATCATACCAAATGAGGGCAGAAGAGACTGACGATGGAACCTAAAATTATTATTGACTCCCAGTTTTATTATTCATTTTTTATAGCACCAGCAGAACCACAGGCATTGGAGAAAGCTTTTTGGTTGGTTGGTCGGTTGAGTTTTTTTTTAATAAAAAAGATTCTGCACATTTTCTGAAGGCTACCTTCCTTTTGATGGTGAAATTCTTTCTCAAGTTAAGAAATCTTCGTTATGATTTTCTTTTTCCTCCCCTCATGCCTTCAACTATTGTCCTGAAAAGCAGCTTCAGAAGTTCTTCCTTTTCCCTTTCTTCCTAGTAACACTGCATACAATCACTCTCAAATCACACTACAGAGTCTTAATTAGTTTTGTTAACAATTCATAAAACTTGCGAAGTTCCACCTACAAAAAGCAACCATTCTTCCCTATTTCCAGTACAAAAACCTCATACTGGCAGTTCAAATGTTGTTAGAACAGGCTGGCATAGTGACCTCTTCTCCAAAGCATTTATCACATCAGTTATCACTACATTCATAGTTACACCATAAAAATAACACATATGCCCAAACAGCATCAACTATTTCCTTCAAATTGTCTCTTCAAAAAATAGAATTGTGAGATCCTTGGCCGAAACTTCAAGACTCCAAAATCCCAGGTAAACTCACACTTAAAATTACTATCTAAACTTAAAATTAGTTACTAAACCCTTGCTTAATTGATGTCAGGTAGTTTTGAACTTCCACACCACTACCTTAAAGCTCACTTAATGGTATTATCTGTTTCTATCCAGCAGTATAACTATCTGTTTAATGAAAAATTACACTCTGCTTCTGTAGGCATGTTAAACTGTACAAACCACTACCTTCCAAACAGAGTTAGATACCTAAATAACCTTCCAGATTTTGCCTGAGATCTCTCAGCAATTTCTGTAAAATCATTTCTATCTTTTAGATCACATCTTCAACAGGGAAGCTCATGCTAGCCACAGTATTTTCTACATGATTAAACTCCACATGGTGAGACAATGCTCCAGGGGATCATCAGAAGACAGACTTCATGTTTTACTTGTCCAGGACAATAGAGACTCAGAACCTGTATCTGTAACTTGGGACATCTACAGACACTTTGAGATGCTTGCATGGACTTCCTCATTTTTAAAGAAAATAGCCACAAAATCCCCTGGAGGTGGTGCCATTAATCCTCAACCACGGATTTATTCAAGGCCTTCTGAACATCAAGAGCTACTCACAGTGTACGCAAGAAGCAGTTTACCTGCACTAACAGGCTAACAGAAACCCCTAGACAGGTCACCAACAATAGTTCATAAACCATCACCAAAACTATCTTTGAGATTCAAAACTAGTAGTGGTATTTCATACAGACTTTTGCCAATAACATTTGGAAAATACAGCATCTTAGGCACCAGAGAACAGGTTTGAGGTTTTGTCAAGCATCATTATCATCTGAACTATAAAGTAGTTCTTTGATACTCTTGACTGATATTTAGTGTACTGGATGTATTCATAGTTGTACAAACATACAGCCATATGCATGTATTCAGAGAAAGACAGAGAGACTCTCTACACACTGGCATTTCCAGGAACCTACAATTTTGCAGTCCTTTTTCTTAAAAAACATCATTTAACCTTTCCAAAGCTACAGGTCATTTGTAGGCCACTGACTGGCAAAATCTATGCAATTGCAAAGTCCTCCTGCCACATCGAGGCACCCTCTCCCCTACATAGCTATGCTCGAGATGTCCGACAGCTGTTACACTTTATGCCCACTTGGGGATGGTAGCTCTCATTCCCAGTCCCAGCACAAAGCCAGAGAGTAAACAACACTCAGAAAGAGGAAATTATTCCTTCAGATGGATCTAGTCCACAAGGTGTCATTTCCATTTTATTATTCATCTGCTGTACCCTCTAGTTTTCCCTTTGCAACTGAAGATACTGGACACACCACTACTGGAAATACACCCGGACGTGGTCAAAGTTAGAAATTTTCCTTTGAAACAAACTAGATGTGCTGCTTTTTACAGATAGCTATGTAAAAGGAAAAGCTTTGGCTATGCCACAAGTTACTACGTCACCAAACCGTAAGGATTTAACTTTGACTTCTCTTTTTTTTCTTAATAGAGGCATACACATAATCCTGCAGGCATGAATGCCAGGAAGGCAATGCAATGAGAATAAATGCTTAATGCTGTTGAGTGGGCATAGCAACTGTACTCCCTGCCTGCAGCTAAATATCCCTACTACAAAGGCGTTCTTCCAGTTATCACTGCTAATAGTTGTTGCTGGGCAGGTATGTATATGGGAACTGTAGTTTAAAGAGGGGGTGGCAAAGAGTCTTAATAATTTTTGGTTACAGACCAGAGTTCTGCTGAAAAAAATTAATCCTTTTTCCAATATGGAAAGAAGCCAATTGTGTACAAGTTTTCTGCAATTTCAGTCAGCATGTGAACTCCAGTAACATTGATTATAATAACTCCTTCCTCTTCCCTTAAAAAACAAATGGAAGCACAAAACCCCACCCAAATAGACTACATTGATAAATCCTACCCTATGTCTTTCCCTACCCCCAAGGTGGTATCCTTCAATAGAGCCAGAACTTCCCCAGATCAGAGGACACTGTCAGAACAGGCTGACCAATCTCAGAGGGGTTTTTTTTCTTTTTTTTTTTCTTTTTTTTTTTTTTTTTTTACTTCAAGATACTCCGTGTTAACAGCTTGAGGGGGTTCAATCAGCACTGCTTTGATCTCGGCTGGAACTATAATTATTTAACATTGTTACAAGGATTTCTATAATCCATCCTACCATTAAATCCCTTTTACACCCTCATCTTCTGAAGGCTAATCTGCATCCGTACACTCAGTTTGTCTCTTCAGCTGGTTTCATCAGGCTCTGGCATTCTCCAACATCCCGAGTGATAGTTCTTTTTTTCTAATGAAATAATTTTCTTTCAAATTGAAAAGCGCAAAAGGTCTTGTGCATTTGCTACCTTTTGATGAGATAGCTATGTAACACCAATATAATCTACTGTTTGCTGCAAACTTCCTCCCAATTTCATAAAATTCATTTTCTTTGTGGTGTTTTCATTGAATTGATGATATATATGCGTGAGTTATACACGTAGCTGAGGAAAAAAAATCAAATTAACAGAGCAGATGCTCTTTGAAAAAACAGCAAAGCCAAGAATAGTAGTTGTAGGCTCATTTTTCTCTATCCTCTCCTTGATATATACCATAGGAAACTCCATATTCGAATTTAGAAAGCTAGGTAAACAAATTTGGAGTGCTTGAAAACTGAAATATTTTATAATTATAATGTATGAAAGACATACATCATATGGAAAAAGGACTTTTAACAGAATCAAAGAAATAAATGACAGAAAGAGAATTAATACAAAGCAGAGTAAAAACTAACAACATGAACAAAATCAGATCAAGAACATAAAAGGAGATAATCAGAAGTTGTGAATAACTGAAAAGGAATGGAAACAACAAAAAGTTGCCCATTTTGTGGTTGTTTTAAGGAAACAAAACTTGACAAGGAAAATGACATTTTTTCAGCACGTATGTACGAGTACATTGTGGAAACAGTCTCTTTGCTGCAAATGTTTTGTGTGAATCAGTTTTAAGTAACCAAAACGTACAGACATTTGCTCCACTAAGCACCACTGGACTGTCACCTCGATAACCACCGTGTTGTGAGCATCTGCATCTGTGAAGGGGAACACAAGTGCAGGCAGGAAGACAGGGATGACACATATACACTCAGGTACTACAGTTTTCATGTGAAGTAAATATTTTCGGTTACATAATCTCACTCCCTCTATCTCACGAGTACCTACCTATAAGGATAGCTAAAAACAGTGTATATGGACACTGTAATATTACAACTATTACATAAGGAAGGCATACGATGAACAGTAGTTGGTGTCTGTATGAAGGAAAAACTGAATAAATCAAGTCAATAAAAGATATAAACAGAATGGGCAATTCAGCAACTTGCATGGAGAAAATAAGAGCTTTAAAACTGAAAGCTTTTTTTTATTCCCCTTAACTGCTAACATAAGGCTTAGTATATCAGCTGACGCTTGAGAAAATCATCAAGCAATCGTCATAATTCTAAAATATTGCTTGGACTTAGCTAATAATTAAAACAACAGACAGCAGATTCAAGGGATTTTCAGAAGAAGAAACTAAGAGCCACTAATGCTTCACACAGGGTATTTCAGAATATCCCTCCAGTGACATTTATAACACTTTTATTTAAATTAAAAAAACTGTAAAAGTTTAAAAATTTAACCATTTCGTTTAAGAAAAGATTTGTCCTTAGGAACATTTGAGACATCATGTATCACAATCCTTTTCTAACAATGGGCAATACAATCTTCTCTCAATTAATAATATTGATATATCCCTATTTATAGTTACAGCAAAAACCTTACCATTAGCAAATAAAATAAGATCAAAACTAATGTGCCTTATGCAACTGTAAGACTATATGTCACAGATGTAGTCAGAGATGTGAAATATGACTGTTGTTAATTTTTTTAAAAAGTAAGTTCAAAAAGGATTGCAGAATCCAAATGAAATACTACTTTAAAAACGTAACATATTATGTAAGACATTATTGTTCCACCTCTAGCAATGAAGTTGTTGTGTAATATAAGTGAACAGTATTCATTCTTAAAAGAAATAATCCAAACAATTTTTAGAAGTATATATGAGTAAAAAAATCTTGTAGATTGAGAAGCATTTCAATTAAAAAAAAATTCAAAATAGGAAAGAAGATAGAAAATCAAGAAAATCTATGAAATAATGTTCTGAAATTATCAGAAACTAAAGAAGTTACAATTTGAAGTCCTTACTCTATTCATAATTATGAGTCTTACGAAGTAATTTACTGAACCTTTAAGGCCCTTTTACATTGTCAAAGGAGAGGAAAGGGGCCTTTTTAGCATTGACTCGATTTGCATCCCTATTAATTTATGCAAGCTAACAGTTTGCTGAGTATGTACAAAGTACCCTGATAAAGGCAGTTCCTTCCTGGAAGACCTTCTAACTTCAGTTCGCAGTCCTACAAACTCATATAATACATGCTTAACTTAATCCACACAAGCTGTTCTTTAATGCCATGCTCATATGCGTTAAATTTACAGGTCCCTTCCAACACCTAAGATTCTGTGATTCTATGATTCTGTGAAATTAAAAAATTGTAAATGCTTTACAAGATGGGAGTCTAGAAGACCAAATGCATCTTTCTAAAAGTAGATATTTTTTGTTGTCCTGCTTGGAGAGAAAACAAATAAATATTTATTGATTTTATTTTCAAATGTCAGGTTAGTCTGGAAAAATAGATTTAACTATCTATTTCTGGCAATGTTCTACAGAGTCTTTTTCTTGAAAACTTAAGATATTTTCCGATGCTCAGTGTTACATGCTGAGCTGAGGTAGCTGAGGTTATTTAGAGAAGAGAAGACTGCAAGGAAGTATGATCACTCTACAACTTCCTGAAAAGGAGTAGGCTCAAGTTGCAGCAGGGGAGATTTAGAAAGAACTTTTTCGCTGAGAGGGTTATTAAGCATTGGAAGGGGCTGCCCAGGGAGGTGGTGGAATCAGCATCCTTAAGAGATATTTAAAAGACACATAGATGACGTGCTGAAGGATATGGTTGAGTGTAGTGATGGGCTTGGCAACGAGAGGTTAGTGGTTGGACTCCATGATCTTAAGGTCTTTTCCAACCTTAATGATTCTATGATAGTCCCCTGAGATCCACAGAGAATCACAAGGAGTGAAAAGTACTCCAACTGAAGGAGACCGTGTTAGGTTACAGCAGTTAGCTTCAGTATTTGGTATTCTTTATTTATGCATACAGACTGCCTAATATAGATAAAGCAAAGCTCTCACTGCTGGTGAGCAAAAAAAAGTCATATTTCACAGTTATGATGTCATCAAAGGACTATATTTCATGGCTATAACATCTTTGCAAATATATACATAAAGTGGTATCCCCAAGGAGCACTACTTGCTAAGTCTGCCTGAGGTTCAGCAAGGTGGACCTCCTTAAATTCCATCTAATGTACATTAAGATTTGAATATCAAGGATGTCTAAATAGCCTGAGGGTAGAAAAGGCATTCTGAGTTTCAAACACTGTAGCGTATTTGCCATATTACATGAATTTTTCTATATATTATGTGCTATCTTCAATTCACTCTTTTACATTTCAGCACACTATTTGCCTTTTATGCATTTATCTGTGCATATATGCTTTATATATAATATGCAATTACAAAATTACAACTCAAGTGAATCTCATAAAATATATAAAATATCATTGATGTGGTCTCAGAATTTCAGATCATAAAAACAGAATTTGATTTCTTTATTCACTCAAAACCACTATCACTGAAATATCTGCCTTAAGCAACACAGGCTGCTAAAATCATTTGGTTCCATTTTTCCAAAAATGAAAACTGATAGGATTATTTTCGTGATAAATTAATTTTACCATGTAATTGCAATTATGACTTCTAATTAATGAATGGTTTCAGCCTCACTAACTAGGTCAGCATTTTTCTTTTAAAAATATATAATTTTTCTCCTTAGATAAGCATCATGATATGTCCAAGCTTTGGGGAAATACACATAGCATTTTTAGAGGGCAATCATCCCAGAAGCTGAGAAATGGTGAATGTAACGTGACATGCTTTCCTACATATTCAAGCTCTTCTTTTGTCTCTTTTACAAGAAAAAAGAAAAAGCAAGCACATGGCAAAAAGCTTTATTAACATGGAGGATCGTGGTTTTTAAGAGCTGTTAGAGCATTATTTAACTTCTTGACTGAGTTTCCCAGTATGCAGATAACAGAACAATGTGAGACTAACAAACCCGTAGAACCGCAAATCTATGGCACCGTGCTTGTCAATATTCATATGACATTGTCGAAAGTATTGACAAGAGGCAGAATTCAAGGGGAACAGATTTGCTGTAATTAGATGTATTCCTACAGAAAACTGTTAAAAGAATATTTGCATGTCATGCAGGACAGAGTCCAATGCTCCTCATTTTCCACTGCTCTTTCAGATCCCGTGTTTGAAGGCATTATGCAAGAACATTTCTCCAGTGTCCCCTGAAGACATCTTCTGGCACATATATACCATTTTAAATTCTACATTGCTCACTTCCCATTCACATTTCTGTGGACAACCTTATCATACCATTCTTCAGTTCCAGATGACTCATGTATTGTGGCATGAAGACACAGAAAAGAAAACTAAGTTATAACTATTAAAACAATAATTAGCAGGATAAGATGAGAGGACAATAAATCTCCTTGGAAGAGGCTTAAAACGTGATGGCTGAAATGTTATGGATATAGTAAAGAAACCAAATGCTAGTTCTTATTGGACTAACCCACACCAAAATATGTGTTGGTTTGCTGCAGGTTTTTTCTTTTTGCTGCTTCAAGTAGTCACATACTTAGAGAATATCTCTTAAAGAAAATTTCTGTGAAGAGTTGAGATCCAATATGTATTTTGAATAAGAGTCAGTATCAAAGTGCTTTTGTAATTGTGGAAAAGGGGGATTTTTTCTGAGAATAAGTCAATAAAAATCATAATGTAAAAATCACAATAGCAAAAGTATTACGTAAATAAAGTTTAAAACTCTACGTGCTTTATCAGATCATAACAATATGAAGCATTTACAATGGTGCATTAAACAAATGTTGACAACTGGACCATATTACACTTAAGAAAATCCAGAGTTACCGCTTACCATGAGTACTGTCCAGATAGGCTATTTTTTTTTTAATGAGAACTAGTATTTATTTATACATGCAAGCCAAAGATTAATGACCTGATTGGTAGTTTTGGCATCAGAGGGTCAGTATCAAACTTCAGATAACTTAATGAAGGAGTATTTTTCACATAATTATGTAATTTGAAAATCAGTCTCCTTTAAGAACAAACCAGCCCAAAATTCAAATACACAACACTCTGAACAGTATGTTCCTAGTTGTATGTTCTACTGTCTTTATAAATTATCCACATTAATCCATCACTGTGTTTTAATGCTGATGAAGCATCTTTAAAATCAATGCAACTATATTGCCAAAAAATCAGTAAAGCACAGACCTGAAGGTCTGTGGTTTTTTCCCAAGTAAAATATAATTTTTACAGCTTTACTCTCAATCTTTTTAACATATCAGCCAATATTTTTTCAATAACAAACAATATGTTGATGCATAACCCTACAATGCTCACCTAAGGCAAAATTATGTAAAATACTGGAAAATGTTTTTATTTGTAATCCTCAAGAATATGTTGTGAAGTCAAATATGACTTCTCAAGTTTTCCAGCTTGAAAATACTTGTTAATCTTCTTGAGGGAGACAAAGGGGAGCAAAGGGAAAGATTAAGCTATGATGGGACAGTTTGATTATTTTTTTCTGTAACATATAAGAAAAGATGCAACAGATATCCTAGACTGATTACCCACACTGGCAAAACAAGCATATACAAACATCTTCCCTATGAATATGATTTAATATGGTATAAATTAAAAATAGTTTTTTGGAATCAGACACATTTGGAGAGCATTGGAAACACAAACAAAACAAAAAATCAGAACAGGAGCTCAAATGTCCTCTACACAGCTGTTTGAGAAAGTCTAGGCTAATCAGCTGACTACAGGAAACACTAGGAACAGTGGCCATTGTGCAGTTACATCCTTCTAAACATGGCCTTTAATCCTTATCACTTCTGACTATTTGAATATCACTGTAGGTATATTAGTTTCAAGTATGGGCTATACTTCTGAATACTTGGGTTTGGGGCTTCTCACTGATACCACTGGAATATATTTAAATCATTAAAAATTTTGTATCTAAACAAAAATGAGATCTGATGATATAAAGACAATCATGCTTACTTTTGCTCTGCTGTCAACTACATGCTGAGTGACTGCATAAAAAGATTATTGTAGCCTTTCTGTATAATGACCATTAATGTACTTCATAAAGATCATTTTCACAAACCCTTATCTCAAGCCTACATCAGGGAAAGAAAGTAAGATCTACTACTCAATCCATATCCTTCTTTTGAGCATGTGATGGTAAAGCACCATAAAAAATGAAATGTGGAAATAAACCACCTAAACTTAAATGTGTGCTAAGCTGGTGTCACTGAGCTAAACACAGATACTGAGAAAGTCAAGGTCAGAACTGAGAGGATTTTTGTCCACAGGATTCTGTTGCAGTCCCATGACCACAATATCCAAGTTTCCTTTTCTGACTCTAAACCACTCTGAACTGTGTAATTTTGTGGGTAAATACTAGTACCTAGTTTGTCACTCACATGTCACATGAAATTTTTCACTCTCAGCAAATGCTATTTCTTTCAAATGGAGGAACAATGGCTTCTGGTGATAATGTTTTTGTTGGTTTAGTTGGATTATTCCGACTTTTATGTTATGATGTCTTAAGAGAGAGTAAATGAAGCAGTTTTCAAAGGGGAATGAAGAAAACGTATTTTAATGATATGTTTAACACAGATACATCACTGAAACCAACTGAATCCTGCCAGTTTAAGTAATAAAGTCACCAACATCTCTCACTAGGTGTTTGCACTCAACTACTGGACTATAGATTTCCATAACGAATAATACTATGTTGTGAATATAGTTCAATATATTAACACATCTGTCCTTCAATTTTACTATGCAGTACTCTACATGCAATAATCTTAGCTGAAATATTGAGAAAAACAAACACAAAATAGTTGTGGACCAATTACAAGCCCCTTTTGATTCTCATACCATCTGCTTCCAAAACCAGACATTGTTTCCTAGTCCTTTGCAATTACCAGGGTGTTATATTGACTTTACGACCAAACTACAGTGGAGAGAGCTGAAAAGTGCAAAGCTTTCTGCCAGCCTCTGCAGGTCCCATGGTGCATGAAACTACAAGAAACAATTTATTGTAATGCAGATGCTCATTGATTCCCTGCAGAATTGCACAGACTAGGAGTCCTTCACTGTGTGACCTACGGGGATTTGTACTTTACATAATATCCACTATACAGCATATCATGTCCAAAGCGAGGTACCTAGCGAATCTGATCATTTGTCCCTTGACCATGCCTTCCTTGCTATCACTTTTTTCAGAGGACAAGAAGTCTTTTGTACTTGAAACATAGATTTCAATCAGAATAGAACACATTTTTAATGTGTATCATCTTTCATTCAGAGTTCAATGCCTTTTACAAGTCAGTGTGCTGAAGCATTTTGACTGGGATAAAAATGAAGTTTCGCATTTGAAAATATGCTGAACAGCTAATTGCTTAAAGAGTTCTCTACATGTGAAATGTACATATGAGAAAACGTTACCTCCAAACTAGGTTCATTTCTATAGAAATTGATTTTGAAGTTAAATTCACATTTTTAACTGTATGAAACAATGATAAGAAAATGGCATCTCAACTGACAAAATGGAGTGCCTGACAAGGCCTTCAGCACTCAGTGATGAACTCGACACTTCTTGATATTTTAGGCTGCAAGTGAAATAAGGTAATGCTTACATACAAGTTTACAGAATCCTCCTATATTTGCCCCTTGAATCATGAAAGAGATGCTACAGGAGTCACCACAAGAAGTGATGTCAAAATAGTAAATACCTAGTTTTCAAAATTCAGTACTGCCTAATCACATGATTCTAGGGCAATTTTATTAAACTTCCATATTCTCTTTAAATCCTTGCTAATCATTATTTCTGGCTGGTGGGCATCATTTCATTTTGACAGTTGTGATCATCAATGAAAATTCTCAGAAGGTAACACAACAGTCTGTTTCCCATAAAAGTAAAAATTGCATGAGAGAAAAATGACAGCAAAAGTTTAGTTGCTACTTCCATTTTTCACACAGCCACTCTCACTTTCTCCTCTTTCAGGCCTGTACAGGGAGCAGTCCGCCAACAAGATCAATTGCCTTGCGGAGTCAATTTCTGCACTGTCTATTAACGGTAAGGAAAGGTTAATTACATGTGCCAAAGAATGGTTCGGGTCTGGGCACAGAACAAAAATGCAACCATACTGACATGCTCGGAGACTTCCCTAGTCTTTAAACAGAGGAGTACACAAAAACTACCTGTGGTGAATGCCTCCTGCAACACTTTAACTCCAGCATATTGAGATCTACCTGGGATAAGTGTCAACTGGCATCAGTCAAAACCATGCCAGGGAACATTTTAGCAGTTATTAAGTATATACTACTCATCTTTGGTCATTACTGAATGTACTAAGGCAGGTATAGGCTGTTTTTCCTTACAGCTATTAGCCCTGCATCTTATTTTGAGACAGAAATGTGCTCATCACATAAGAGCAGAGATGTGATGCCCTGACACGATTTAACTCTAGGTAGCAACTAGGTATCACATAGCCACTCACTCGTGCCCCTCGAGTGGTGAAGGGTAAAAGTGAGAAAACACATGGGTTGAGATAAAGACAGTTTAGTAGGTAAAGCAAAAGCCATATGCATAAGCAAAACAAACCAGGAAACTAATTCACCACTTCCCATCAGTGGGTAGGTGTTCAGCCATCTCCAGGAAAGCAGGGCTCTATAACACAAAACTGTTGCTTGGGAAGACAAACACCATCATTCTGAACATTCCTCTCCCTCCTTCTTCTTCCCCCAGATATATATGCTGGCATAACACCATATGGGATGGGATATCCC
Source organism: Colius striatus (assembly GCF_028858725.1). Lineage (NCBI taxonomy): Eukaryota > Metazoa > Chordata > Aves > Coliiformes > Coliidae > Colius > Colius striatus. The sequence continues at coordinate 77,642,120 of NC_084762.1, read as the reverse complement.
TTGGGTCAGTTAGAGTCAGCTGTCCTGGCTGTGTTCCCTCCCAACAGTCTTGTGCACTCCCAGCCCCTCGCTGGTGGGGTGGAGTGAAAAAAAAGAAAACTAAGAACTCTAGGTAAGCACTGCTCAGCAATCATGAAAACATCCCTGTATTATTAAACTGATATCTTGCAGAGTCCAGCAGATCGAGTTTCAGGAAACCAATACAAACCTGGGATATGCATGGAAAAGGACTGGGAACACTTATAGTCCTTGAAGACTTTGACCAGTTCTAAAGACTGAAAAGTATCTGAAATCCTGGATTTAATACACAGGTGTGGTAACTCTCTCAAAATAGCTCCAGTATCTGAATCCAAACCATGAAGACAGTAGTCCACTAGAATTTACTTCACCTACCTTATTAGCATTCAAATACAAAAATAAGACCTGCAGTGCAAGGGTTAAATTGATGACTGTTTATGTCCGCGCTTTGGCTCATGGCCTCCTTCTGGTTCCAAACTAGGGATGGAAACCAGATCAAGATCTACAGAAATCTTCCTCTGCTCCTCCAAGGTCCCTTCCCAACCTCCAGCAGAGGAGCCTGGCTCGCTGCTTTTAATCCAACATCCACTTCACTATAGAAGATTTATTTAGACTACCTCTTGTTTCATAAAGGGCTCCAAAACTCTGTAGTGATTTTTGACACTTCGTTATAATGTTTCTGTGACCCTCCCCACCCCCTCCTCACATACCACACCACCATTCAGCCTCATTTTCATACGGATACAAAGCATCTGGGATAAAATGATGGTTCATTATAGTGGTACAGAGCTCTTATCTTCATCCGGCAAGAGTCATTTCCTTCCAAAGATTGAAATGCAAATGTGAAAATTAATGATAACTGCATTATCTGATAGCAGAGATAATACCGATTCACTGTCAGAGTAACACACAGTCGTTCTATGATTTCCTCGGCTTCTTCACAATATTCTTCTTACTGTCAGACTATATCTATGGTTAACTATGTTTCATGGATTTTTGTTAATTTACATCAAATAGCATTTCCAAGATCTTATATCTACCACATTTCCCCAATCAAAAAAGAAACAAAATCAGGACAGTAATCTTCAAGTCCTTCTGAGGACTGTTTAAAAAGAAAGGAAAGGGGGGGAAAAAAAAAAGAAGTAAAAAGGAGGAAAAAAAATTATCATCATTAATGTCTACTTCCACCTTGCAGTAGTCTACCAACCATTCCAATCTACAGTATACAGTTTTGCTTTGCAATCCAAACTATTTATGGTATTACTAAATAATGCGGAGTAAACCCAAGAATCAGTAAATATTTACAGCGATTCGTATGAATGGTTACAGGAAATCCATTTAGAAAACCTTTGCAAATTACCTTTTAAAGCAGGTTAAAATGTTAACCTGTCATGTTAGATGTTCACCAGAACCCTTCCAATCTACATCTTGCCTGTTTCTCCCAATCTTTTATTAAACATTAATCGGAACACAGTTCAAAAGACAATTATTTTAAAACACTATTTAATTTTGTTTACTATTTTTCTTAAATGAAAATTCAAAGAAACTATACTGTGCTACATTTAACTACCCTTCATACTTTTTTCAATAGTTCTTAGATATAGATATACGAGTTATGGTTAGTATTCTGAGATGTAACATGAGTTGTGACTTCATCCTGCTTTACTATGATCAATAGCTGAAGTTCTGTTGATTTACTGGAGGCAGAATTTTACACACGCGAAAATTTCACTATATGTGGAGATGAATGCAAGCAATGCATTAAAAAATTAGCATATTTTAGCTCTTAGTTTCCACCGCGTATTTTTTAAATTTTGGATATGTGGAAAAATCACATTTTCTCAGATACATTCAGAAACATTGCAGAAGAATTCTCATACTGAAACTGAGGACCATCAAACTCAGAAAATCAGCGTGTTCTGCAAGAAAGCTATGCTCCTTTGCTACTATAGAAATAAGAGCTCACTCAGGGAATAAGGATAATCTAGTTGACTGCATACTGCATGTTAATGAAAAACAGAGAGATCCAGTTCCTCCTTAGGACAAGGATTTTGAGTGGCATTAATTTCACCTTTGTAAATGCCTTAAACGCAACTCCCTGAATGCTAACACAGAGAATATTTCTTTGTTTGAAATGGCAGAAATAACTTCACCAATGGCTGAAATGCTCCCTGGTTATTGGACCTCTGTGGGAAGAAAGTTGAAATAACTGAACGCTTAGGATGGTGGAGTGGGTTTTGAAAATCTTTTTGGCTTAGTTAGAACTAGAAAATTGTGTCCCATCTGTCTACATTGAAATAATTTTCCCTTGCATATTACTCACAGAATAGCTATGGAATGTCTTCTACTGTGTTGCTTTATTCCATCACTACAGAATAATAGCACAGAACTCAGAAAAGCAGAGAGAAGCTATCATTTGTAACATAGCTTGAATATACAATTACTAGAGACATAAAAATTGGGACTTGCTCATGTGGAGGACTGTCAGTACTTATTCATTATAAATGCATCCAAACAGTACAGAATAGAAGCGGTTGGAAGGGATCTATAGTACAATATTTATATAAGTAAAACATAGTATATTCATTTATTCATTCTGTTTTAGTTACAAGGAATTATCACTGGCAGCTAGTCTAACTTTGGGCCCAGTGGAATCTACCCCATTTAAGTCCAGTGTTTGCAAAGGAACTGTGTCATGTTCTGCAGGGGAGCATCTCACCCTGAATGTAAATATCATAAAATGGTAGGGGTTGGAAGGGACCTTTAGAGATCATCTAGTCCAAGTCCCCTGCAGAAGCAGGGTCATCTAGATCAGGTTGCAAAGGAACATGTCCAGGCAGGTCTTGAAGACCTCCAAGGAAGGAGACTCCACAACCCCCCTGGGCAGCCTGTGCCACTGCTCCGTCACTCTCACGGTGAAATAGTTTTTTCTTATGTTTAAATGGAACTTTTTATGTTCCAGCTTCATCCCATTATCCCTTGTGCTGTTACTATCTACTATAGAAAAAAGGGATGTCCCAAGCTCCTGACACCCACCCTTTAGATATTTATAAATGTTAATAAGATCCCTCCTCAGTCTCCTCTTCTCCAGACTAAACAGCCCCAGTTCCCGCAGTCCTTCCTCGTATGAAAGATGTTCCAGTCCCCTGATCATCTTGATGGCCCTGTGCTGGACTCTCTCCAGAAGTTCTCTGTCCCTCTTGAGCTGAGGAGCCCAGAACTGGACACAGGACTCCAGATGAGGCATCACCAGGGCAGAGTAGAGGGGGAGAAGAACCTCCCTCAAACTGCTGGCCACACTCTTCTTGATGCATCCCAGGATGCCACTGTCCTTCTTGGCCACAAGGGCACATTGCTGGCTCATATTTAGCTTATTATCAATCAGGACTCCCAGGTCTCTCTCTGCAGAGCTGCTCTTCAGTAGTTCGACCCCCTGCCTGTACTGGTGCATGGGGTTGTTCCTTCCCAGATGCAGGACTCTGCACTTGTCCTTGTTGAACCTCATGAGGTTTCACTCTGCCCAACTCTCAAGCTGGTCGAGATCCCACTGAATGGCAGCACAGCCTTCTGGGGAATCAGCCAGTCCTCCCAGTTTGGTGTTTTTATTTTTAATGACAGATAAATAATTTTCATAAAATGTTCCAATAATTAACTTTTTAAGCACTAAAGTTTTTTGCATCTGAAACTGAAGATGTTTCAATGTCCATTTAATCTTCTGATATTTTTATTAAAAGAGGTGTCCATTGTTATCAGGTTTCCACTCCAGACTTAAAATTGTTAATCGGGTTGCCCTTTATTTTTTTTTTAATAAATAAATAGGAAAAGGACATAGAGTTTTTTCATAATACCAGTCCTTTCACTATTCTAGTGGCTCTTCTTTAAACCTTTTTCAAATTTTAACATCATTCTTGCAGTGTGAATGCAGAACGCAGTACTTTGTTTAAGCATCAAACAAGACTGCTAACCAGACAAGCTAGATAATTTGAGAACCCAAACATATCCTTTAGCCACAACCCTATCTTTTGGGCTCAATTCTGGTTCACATAATCCAAAGACTTTTTCAGACACATTGCTTTCTGTAGTAAAACTTCTCTTACTTTCTCATAAACACATGACTCCATATTTAACTATTCTGAAAAAAAAAATTGCTGCAGATAACATGTCAAAATTATTCAGAACTGGCAAGAGCAATACCTATCCATTCTTCAGTATTTTATTCAGACTGTAAACATATTGCAAACAACTCACATATTGTAGCTCACTGTTACATTTAAAGTTGATTTACAAGATATTTTTTCCATAATCCTATATGAACTGGCATTCTCATTAATCCTTCTTTAATAATAGGATTTTACATCACTCATTATCCTTGATTTACTTTTTTTGAACACATTGTTTCCTCTAGTATTCTAGAATTTTATAAATGATTTCAGAACTTTTTGAAAACTGAAAACTGGTAACTATGACATTGTGGGTCACCTAGGTCCTAAAAAAAAGCCAAATCCAAACTATCAGGCCGATTATATTAGCTAGGATTGAGCAGGTTTTACACATTGATCAGTTGTAGATGGAAAGGAGATACAGTCATTACTTACAGACAAATACGTTTTCCAGCACAAATATGTTTTGAGTAGACTAAAAATATTTAAATTACTCTTTTTCCTGTCTCCCATATCTATTAAGAATCTGGTCTTTTAATAAATCAATATCATTTTTCTAATGATTTTTTTCTTACCACACTTTTAAATGTCATCTTACTATTATTAATGAAGCTATTTTTTACTTTTTTTTTTCCTTCAGACAAGTATTACAGTTCCTAGCATCTGATTACATCCACTGTTTTCCCATTCATTTTAAATTTGCATTTTTATGGATTTTTAAATTCTCTTCTAGATAAAGCCAACATTGTCTGTATTCAGTAATATAAGTAGGACCATGGGATCCTAAGCACAAATTTATAATTCTGAAAAAAATTTTTCTTTACCTCTCAAGATGACAGAATAGAATTTCTTTATATTCAGTTTAACAATATTTTCATTGAGAGGCCTGGTATCTAAAATTTGCCAACATTTTAAGAAAGTTCTGCTATGGAAGCATGGAACTTGCATGATATTTCGTTCACAGTGCTCTTAGTTTAGGAGGTATTTGTTCTTAAACAGAACAAATATTCATAAATATTTATATTTTATAGACATATATAAATTTTATAAATAGATATAAGATTTATATAATTTTAAATACAATCTTATATTTTATATAAATGTTCTTAAATAGAACAAATGTTCAGCAAAAAAGGGAATTATCTGTTCCCTCCTGTGATGGTCGGTCTGCGGAAGAAATGCAGATTTGTGTTTTGTTCATTATTTTGTTCATTATGTGTTAAAACAATGATCACTTGCCTCCCCAGCACTGATATCATACCAACAATACAAAAGCTACAGAACTATATGCATCTACATGTATCAAGACATCCATCAGGTAGAAAACAGTATATTTAAGGCTGTAAAATTACCTCTGCTTTGATATTTAAAAAATAAGTCTTCTTATATAGAACTTGATTCAGGTCAGTCTTCCTTTGTAGACCTTTTATATTATGTGGACTTTTGCTGTTGGCTATAATGGGAAAAGTTTCAGGTCCTTAACTGTGTGTCCACATACAGATTATTCACCTCAGTTTCCACTGTTTCAGAGTAGTCTTCTCATTAAAAAAAGAATCTTTAAAGAATGAGGAGCAAACCAATGAAAGCTGAGGATAGCTTAAAAAACATTCAGGCAATATTCAAAGTGACTACACAGACTCTGCAATTCCTTGATGGTCAGTAAAAGCCACAAAATATGTGATCTGAAAGATGGCTTCAGCAGAAATTCTATGAAGCTACAGCATATTTAAATTTAGATTCTTCTTCATGAAAATATTCTAATTATAAAGGCTAGAGAACATTTGAGAACCATTTAACAACGTAAAATTTCAAACAAAATAAAACTCTAATGTCAGAAGCTTAATTTTGACTCTCTATGAGTAAGTTATTGCTAATGAATAACTCTCAGAACTTCAGTTCCTGGCAAGTACTGGTAGTGAAAATAACAATGTGTTCCTTTACTGCTATAAAAAGAAAAAAAAAACCTGAAATAACAAAACAGATCTACCATTTATATGAATTGTTGATTTGATACAGTTTAAATTATCAGTTGACAGCAATCTGTATAATGCAGAACACAGCTATTGCTCGATTCTGAGAGAGCTCCATCTCTGTAAGGAGACCAGGGACAAATCAGATAACAGAATGTATGGTCATCTGTTCTTTGAGGTAGCACCTCTACTTCAAGTTGGAGAAGTTGTTGAAGAGAAGGTTTTAATGGTTTTATTTGTGCTGTGCTAAAATATGTTCCTAACAAAGCAAAATATTTTGTAATACATCTTTTTTCAAAGATCTAAAATAAGCTATCTTTGTACTGCACAGTCAAAAAATATCTTTTGATTGTTTATTGTTTCTTTTTCTGCACCAATAAATAACCAGATTCATTTCCAAATGCATGAATGATAGAGATCAGGGCATGTGGTGTGCAACCATTCCTTTCTTCACATATATTATACTCTTGTAAGGAACCAATATATAAATAAAAGAGAGCTGCTTATTACATGGTGGCATTCATCAGTCTTCTGAAGTCAAAAGGAATTTTCCCACATTCTGCTTTAACAGTCAGCTTTATCCCATATCAAAGCTACCAATAAATATAACAAGTACACACATTTTACTGTTAATAAATATTTTTTTCCCACCAAAACAAAAAGTACTTCTTTTACTCTATGCTGTCATAAAATATCTTTCTGAAATTTCTAAATAGGATAGCTCATAAAAAAGTACTAACAGTCCACAAAATGCATATTACACTATGCTGAAATACACTTAAAGCAATACAAAAACCTGACAAAAAATCTATTTCAGATAGAGTTTATTTATAATAAAATTAAAAACTAGTCATATGTTAATCACTAATAGTTTTCAAGTCTACTATGAAGCTGGAAAAGTTCATTCTGCTACATCTGAAGATTTTTTTTCTATTATTTTAAATCTACTGTAGTGGATTGTAACATTAAATATTGTTTTTTATGTAACACCATAGTGCTTTATATAGAACACCAACTTATTTGTGTATTACCATTAAAAACATTTTAAATGACATCATACTAATTAGATATCCTATGTCTTCATTTTTGTTTGCATTATATTTTCCAGCTCCTGGTTTCAGAAAATTGCCATTAGTTTTGTTCTTCTCTTTGTGAAGAGCACACGGTAATTTGCAAAATCAAGCAAGGATGAAAATGTGATTGAAACTTGGGATTTTTTCTAATGAATTGTTATTATTATCATCATCATCATTATCATTACTACATTATAATCTGTTGATAGAACACTTCCTAAACTCTTTTCTGATAGGCTCATCTTTTTTAGGGAAAATTTCTGTAAGAGATATTGCTATTCCAAGAGTATGCTTGGCTTCAGAAGTGTGTTTTTCAACAGCACTATTAAAATATAGTCAATATAATAGATTTTTTAAGGCCCGTTCCAGAGTCCATACCCCTGAAAGCATTGCATTGAATTCAACTGCAGAATTGCCTAATTGAGAAATACAATTTATCCCTTTGTCTTTGGTACTTTTACTGAGTATTTACATATTTATATTGAGCAAACACTTGGAAAGGATTCTCATTTTACCATCACATCTTATATCTCAGCAATGTTACCCTTTGGACCATGTTCATTGTGCATAATAGAAAACGATACTGTGAATTACTGTTTTAATGAGAAGTTCTAACACTTCACTGCCTGCAGTCTAAGAGTTTCTCTTTGAACTTAGATCAATGACCAGGTGTGTTAAATGATTCCTATCAGGCTAAACCAGGTAAACAGTCCTTGAATATGTCAGTAGATACCATACTTATTTGTTAAGCTTTACATGTTGCTAAATGTAGGCATAAAGCTTGAGAAGAAACACAGACGTTTGGTTGGTGTTCTGTCATCAGAAAACAGTAGAAAAGCTTGTACCTTAATACAACCATAGAACAGACAATCTACTGATAAATATTAATTCTAAAATTCTAAGCAGCAATAACATTTCCCTTTATTTCAAGTAGGTCTGTAAGGCATTTTATGTTCAACAATTTACAAAATAGTACAGCCAACACTATTTTCTACTGAAGAACTTTATCTTAGTACTTATCCATCAATCATAAAAGGATAATAAAAAAATAGTCAAATAAAAATCACTGTAAGGCATAACATATCTAGTAAAATATCAAAAGATACTGAAATCTACCAATCTAGCTTAAGAAATTTCTCTTGGCTTCCAGATGTTTCTTCCTACCTGGCCCATCCCAGTCTTCAGTCTCCACAGCAAGCTGCCCTGGTTTCTCTGACCTTGCATCACCATCAGGTTCTGCTGCCTCCCGGATGCCTTCTTCATTGCCTGAAAAATATTAAAGAAATACTGCATTGATGTATTTCAATAGCGACTTTTAGGCATAGCTCCCACAATATGTGAACTGCTTACATGAGTAAGTGGAAACACATGCATGTCTCTAAGCAGAGAGAAAATTAAAAATAAATATTATCAGACATGTAAACAACTGTGAGTTCCCAGTCATTCAAACAAGCTCTGAGTATCCAATCCTTCTATTTCTATGAAGAGTCAAATCTTGGAAATCAGTGTTTAGTCTATACGATTTAAAAAAAGAATCACAATTTGCACCTAATTCTATCAAGTACGCATACATGAGAGAAAGAAATCAGCTTGTTACTCCCCAGGAACATACGCTTTCAGTTATGATTTTTTCTCAAATTGACACCTGCTTGCTATCCATGATGGATTAATGACAATACACAAATATGGTCCACTAAACATTCTGCCTTTTCAGGCAACTAGTGGAAAGCTACTCTATGGTATAAAAGCATTTAATAAAGGTCACAACATGCCATCAAGTCTCTATGACAATTTTCTCTCAATCAAGTTCTCTCTGAGGAAAGGCAACATTTCTGATGAACTTCAGAATTTTCACCATTCAAAAGTACCTGAGAACATCTGCCTTCAGTAACTAACCACTAAACTGTTGCATAATTTTTCACACATGGAAAATTATAATAAGGTTAATTTTTTAAAGATAACCATTTAATTTTTATTTTAAGAACTCCTTGTTGAAAGTGCAGCTATTTCAGTTAAACATAGATTCTAGGCAAGCTCCATGCAAAAATACGTTGAAACAAGGAGGGACATGTTTTAGTGGTGGACATGGCAATGTTAGGTTAGTGGTGAGACTTTATAATCTTCAAGGTCTTTTCCAATCAAAGAATTCCATGATTCTATTCTATCAACCATTATAAAAACTAGGCACTAACAGAAAATAGTGTTTCCACAGTAATGTGTTAAAAGACATCTCCAAGGGCTTATCCAGGTTAGTATTTTACTACATTTGTAGATTTTTCTTTTTACTACTAATTAATCAGAGAAGCTATAAAATAGGAGGACACTATAAAGAATGGAAGAAAAAAATCCCCACAATTAACTCTATCAATCAAATAGGACTGAATGACAGTTTAATTTTTTTTTTTTCAATCTTGAAGCAAACTTTAAAAAACTCTGTCTCACAGAAAACTGTCAGCAATAAAAGGAAAATGCCGTGAATTTCAGAATCTAAAAATCTGACTGTTGATCTGACCATAGGAGAGTAATAAGGAGCAAAAAGAACAGCAATTAAGCAGTATCTTTTAATTTTTTTCTCACTCATGATAACAAAAGCTTTTATTAGCAGCATAGGTAAAGAAATGTGATTACAGTAAACCATGCCAGATCCCCATATGTTATCACTGGAGCTATATTTATGCCAGATAAGACTGTGAACTAGAGTTTTCAAGTACATGATTATATACACACTATTAACATTATGTGCATATTTAACTTCTTATAATAACACATTCTTCCTTGCGTTTATAAAACAAACTTCTTTTTTTTCAAATCCTAAGAATCAGAGCCTGATAAACTACTACTCATACAAATAGAATACTATATTTATTCCAGACTTCGATAACAAAAAGATAGTTTGATATTTGTACTACTAAAAATACAGTCCAATGTATTCACAGGCACTGAAGGACAGCACAAATAGTAAAATATTTCTGTTAAACACAGTTTATTTTTACACAGGCATTTGAAGTTCAAATGCTTCAGTTCAATATGATGTTACTTTTCAGAAGACAGTCCTATATACTCACATGCTGAACGACCTATAAAGTTGTTATAAGTAGTTTTGCAAATTACTTTTAACCATCTATCTTATTTTGAATTAGCATTTGTATAGTCACTTTGTAGTAAGTAAACAGACCTATGAGGGTTCTTTTGGGTGGACCACAGAAAACTCTTAAAATGCTTTTTCAATGAAGTTTTATACTAAAGAATTTGTTTTTTCTTTCACTGTACACAATAGATCTTTGTCAACTAAATCAGAACAACAATGAAAAAATTAGAAAGAATTAGAATCCTTTCAGATGGAGCCCAGGAACAGAAAATTTTAGCTACAGAATAGAAAAGTTTTTACAGGTTTTAAGATATACAAAGCTATATTAGCATGCAAATTTGAGAATTCTTTCAATCAGTGCAGCCAATCAGTGTATCAGACAAACAAAACTGTTAGAATTGAAAGAGAAGGAGAAACATATGTCAAAAGAGTGGGCTGAAGAGCAAAAGGACATTATTATAGCTAAGGTATACAACCTATAACACACAGTAATTACGTATTTGGAAAATGAGGAAAGATCTCTACATGTATGTTAGCAGATGGCTTAACTTTTCATAAACTTGCTTTTTTCAGAAGTGTTTCAAAGGTCCCTTCCAAACCCTACCATTCTATGACTTTACGATTCTATGAAGTATGCTGCTAGGTGTTTTTCATGAATTAATGCAAGTCTTGTGCAATTAGAGTAGAACAAAATATGTAGAATTTACATTAAGGAAAACTCTGCTTTGCATCTAGACGTATTTTTGGTTTCATTGATAATTTCTGTTACACCAAGTCCATGCACTACACAGCTGACACATCACAACACTGATTTCTCCTGTTCTGGCATACTGAAGCAATCTTTCTATGAAACCAACAAATGGTTCATTACTGTGGGCTTCAGAATCCATCAGTAAAGCCAGTCTATCCTGGGCTCAGCTGAGTGTCAAGGTCAGACGAAAACGGACAAGCAATTGAATTCATTTGGCGCTGGAGACACTGCAACTTTAAGAAGTCAAAAGGAGGCTTAGCACAAGAGCTGATAACAAAACACATCTCTCAAGCTTTTTTCTTTTCTTTCCCCTTACTTAATGCTAACATTTGTTTAGTACAAAGGAGTTTATTTCCTTGCAGAATTTATTTTCTTTCTATTGTTTACTCTTTTTGTTCATTCATTGACTATTTTCCAGTCTCAGTAAGACAATTTTTTTAATATTATTTTAAAAATTGATTATATTTTTCTTCAATTTACAGATGTAGACATTTAATTGGATCCAGGACATTATCTTTTTTCTCTCTTCTAAGTGAAACCAATTGCTTTTTGCTTTATATATACCATTCACACTGCTATTGACCTATTGATTCCTTTCTGATCACATTGTTTTGGTTTTTTTCTCATGTTTATTTCTTAGTTGCTCAATTACATTTGGCATCTAAGTTAAAGGATTTTTTACCATCAACACAAAAGAGTAGTATAGGAATACCACCAATGACAAAATCTCTACAATGAAGCAAAACATGCTACTGTCAGTCTTTCTCTCTGACACCTAAAATCAGTCAGGACATTACTGTGTGAAAAAAAACAGACTCATATGAGTAAGAATCTGTAATATCATAGAGTACAATTAGTCATGAGTCAATTAAGCCCTTCTACACGTTCAGCTTTATTTCTATAGCTGGTATTAAAACTACAATTTGTGGAGAATTCATCTCTTCCAACTTTAGATCTCTGAAAGTTAAGCTAGTCCAGACTAATTATGATGATGCTCTTACAGACAGGGAAGAGAGAAACCTTCACATTGACTCATTCTATTTGAGGAAGCCTGAGATACAAGACCCCTCTTAGTGTCAATGAAACTTTAAATGATTCATCAGAGCTTAGGCTAGGAACCTATCTTTAGCCAGCTAAAGTTAGGTGAAACAAATCTCTGCCTTAATACTGAAATGCTGAATACACAAAATACTGCTTAACTAAGAGGAAAAAAAAGTCTTATTCAAACAACTTAAATACAGTAATACGAATAGAACTTTCATCTTGACCTTACTAATTCCTACCAGAATTAACTATTTCTGTTGCTCTTCAAAAACAGCTCAATGTTTTTAAACATAATTTATAATTTCCTAGTGCTTATCCAATACATGCAAATAAGCCACTAAATCTACTGTAATTCAAGGTGATACAGTTGATCAGAGAATCTGAAAACTGTAAAAGAGACATATTACCAGAAACATGAGAGGGAGAACTCTAACATCTCTGACAACACTGACAAGTACGAAAAGAGAGACTTGAATATTAAGAAGTAATTTCACTTTAATCTTTTTAACAAATTAAATTTTTCCCAATTTGTACTTAATCAGCTTCTAACACAAGTAGTTGAGATATTTTAAAGCAGCACATGGGTTAGCAGTTCTTCTCAACTCTGCTGTTTTAATCCATGTTGTTCCTATCAATATTAGGCTTTTACAGAAAGTCTTGTACAATGTAACTATTGAACTCGCTTTGCTAGGAATGTTATAGCATGTTAGTCACTCTATAATGTATTTTGCAATCAGCTAAATCAACAAAGTGTTTTTAACAATGAACAGTTCAGAACTGACAGATCTACTTTCTTGTTCACAACTGTTTATCACACCAGAGATATCATATATATTTGCCAGGTGCTTCCTATAGTTAGGATACCTTCACAGAAGCCGCGCACAAAAGATAAGGTCATAAAAGAGATGAAAAATGTGCAAGCTTTGTACACTCATGGTTTTATCATCAGACAAAATAGCTTTGGATGAAGGACTGTACCAGTCACAAACAGCACACGTCAGCTTCTATTAGAGTGAGGGAACATTAGAAGTTTGAAATTCAGTTTGTGTTCATTCTTCCTGGCAGCATAAATGTAAACTTAAATTGTTAACATCCTAATACAGCTGTTTAGAGTGATACATCACTTCTCAATTACAATAAATCAATTTAGACATGAATTCTTACAAAGCCTGTAGTGTTCTGTACTGCCAAAAGAGAAAACAGACATGATGCAGAGACTTGGGGAGTCATTCACTGTAGACGTACATTAACAAGCCACTGTAGCTGGTCGTGAAGGGGAAAGCTATCCTGAGGACATGGGGGGAAGAGCTCTCCTTCTGCTACAACCTACAGCAACAGTAATTCCAGATCCAACTAAAAAAGGGTTCCGAGACTGTACATGTGACTAGATGCCAGAGCTTCAGAAACTAAAATTAGCATTCAAAAATTCTCCTTTGTATTTGCTTTAACACAATGCCTATTACCAGAAACACAGCTTACACATACTATAATCTTCTTCTTGAATCCTAAGAAACACACTGTAAACTGAAAATCATTGCCAGGAACCTCTCTTTAGAAGCCCTCACACAATTTTGAAATAAATCATAATCAACTTAAAACACAAATGAAATATATTTAATTCATTTAATGTAATGCAGCACATTCTTCTTAAGAATAGTAATGACATCTAACAGCAGTTAAGTGTCCTTACCTCTTTTAAGAACATTTTGTGTATTAATTTAAAAAGATCTAATTTTGATGGCAATATAAGTTTTTTTTTAAATATGAAACATTCTGGATATAAAATATTTGTAAATAATGCAAAAAAAAACCCAAAACACATAAGCTTTTGGTATCAAAATAAAACTCTGAGAATAAAGATATTAAATAAATCTGGAAATATGTTTCCAAACTTTACTATATTTGGCACTCTTTGAGGACAAGGTAAAAAAATATAGTGACTACAGTGCCATGAAAATGGGTTAATTCTACAAGCCCTACAAGGATGGAGAGAGATCTGGTGCTATCACTGCCAGAATCTGTTATCACTCCATCTGTTGTATATCAGAAATAATTTCAGTGAAGCTCACCGAACCAAGATATCCTAGTATACAAATACAGTAAGTCTGAGGACAATCTGGCCCTCAGATGATTGATTTGCTAACATATCTGAAAGAAATCAGCACTCGTACATGTTAATCCACTGCATTTTATTTCAGATTATATCAATCATCTCAATACTTTCCTTCTTTGAAAGCAGTTATTGTTTTCTGTCATGCTGATTACCAATTGTAATTTATCCTGGGATAAATCTCATCTGAAAACACGAGCCAGCATTGTGTCCTCGTGGCCAACAAGGCCAATGGCATCCTGGGATGCATCAAGAAGAGTGTGGCCAGCAGGTCAAGAGAGGTTCTCTTCCCCCTCTCTTCTGCACTGATGAGACCTCATATTGTGTCCAGTTCTGGGCTCCTCAGCTCAAGAGGGACAGAGAACTTCTGGAGAGAGTCCAGCACAGGGCCACCAAGATGATCAGGGGACTGGAGTATCTTTCATACAAGGAAAGGCTGTAGGAACTTGGGCTGTTTAGTCTAGAGAAGAGGAGACTGCAGAGGGTTCTCATTAATATTTACGAGTATATAAATGATGGGTGTCAGGAGGTTGGGGCATCCCTTTTTTCTCTCGTATCTAGTGACAGGACAAAGGGTAATGGGATGAAGGTGGAACAGAAAAAGTTCCATTTAAACATAAGAAAAAACTATTTTACTGTGAGGGTGATGGAGCCCTGGCACAGGCTGCCCAGGAGCATTGTAGAGTCTCTTTCTCTGGAGGTCTAGTGCTCCTATGCAACCTGATCTAGGTGGATCTGCTTTGGTTGGACTAGTCATCTCTAAAGGACCCTTCCAAACCCCACCATTCCGTGATTCTATGATTTTATTAAATAACTGTGTTTCTAGCTGCCCTAAGCACTTGTAATCTTATTTATCCAGCAAATGTCTGAAATCATGCACTGTCTCTTATACTAATTTTTAGGAAAGTTCTATGAATACTCATGTCTCAGTGAGCACCTACTTGGGTATAAGTTGTTAGCTCTCCAAAATAATGATCCTGAAACTATTTTGATCCATATTAAAATCTCCACTTTAATACAATGACATCTTGACACAATGACATTTCATCACAATGATCATGTTAAAAAATGGTATGAATTATTTCTAATCATTTCAGCAAAGGCATTTTTCTCTGGGAATTTTTTTCCTGCACTACCTACACTGAGTCTGGCCTTCGTCTTTCTCTAAATGTTTGATATCTTCTCATTATCACACTGTTTGTTTTTCAAGTCTTTTCAAGACAAGGATCACTCATTCAAATATATTTCCAGAAGAACAGTTAAGTGTTCTTTAACTTGTATTCCAAACTTTCCTGCTATTACTTTTATATTTATCCTGATTTTTAAGGACTAATAAATTACAAAAGAGTATCATTCAGATACACTGGCTACCCAAATCTTCTATCAGTTTGAAAGGGTGGAGGGAAGGGGGAAGGAAAAAAGTCTTGGATCTTTTAAATCTTCCTTCATTAAAACTTCAAATACAAAAGCTCTATTAGACATACTCAAGTACCAACCTGGAGTTCAAAATTATGTAGCTCTAAGCAGTTGACTAGAAAAGCAGAAGCAGCACATTTTTAAAGATATTTAGATGCCTGAAACAAAGACTGTTGGTTAGTATAACTCTCAAAAATTATTTCAATGGAAATCAACATTCCATGAGATTCTAAACCACCCTGCAGAGGAACAGAGAGATTATTTCAGAGATACTCTAGTAAGTCTTAAAGTTTGAAGACTCTTCTGCAACTTTATATTTTGTCTATTAAATACCAATTTTGTTCCTTCTCCACTGCAGAATTACATCTCATATGAGAATTCTTCATCTAACCATGAAAATCTCATTTTATAGTATGCAGCTGAAACCATTACCCTATACATATCCCATTTTCATGTGATTTCCTCCACACAGCTCTATAATGAGTATAAATATATATATATATATATATATATGTTCTTACAAAGTGAAAACAGATCAATGCTTTTACTTGAAATAATCAGTACTCCAAGTGCTTCAGTATAAAAACCCTGTAATTGGAGGTATGTTTCCACACATATGCCGTATTATACATGGTTTAAAAACAATGCAGACTTCCATAAGTCTAACCCAAGAAAAAGACTTAGCAGTCACAAATAAATGCTTCTTTTTCTCTTACCTACAAGAATCTAATCAATTATCTTAGCAATATGTATCTGACAATGTCATATATGTGGCATTTGCTTCATTTATTTTTTTCTGATTTTTTTTAGAGTTAAATTACTGACAATATGTCCACTAACAACTTACATAGCACACAGCCTATGAGGATCTCTGCTTTTTGGACCCAGTTTGACAATAACTTTTTATGGAATGTCTCAGAACTCTTAAAAAATGTTCAGAATTTTCCAGTCAGGAACACTAATGAGACATAAAAAGAAAAAAATGGACCTTCAATACAAATAAAATTAATAACATGAACTAAGAACATAGTGAAATTTGTCAACTGTCAATTTGTCAATTTCATAACTTAAAAAGATTACTCTTGTTAATTTGCAATTCACATTCTGTTAAATTTGAGCTCAAATTTTAGTTTATGCAAGTTCAAGTTTTGTGACTTTCTAGAAAGGAGACATTACAGTACTACTTATAACCAAGTAACTGCTTTCTCATAGCTGTGATAGAATTCACAATTTCCTTGTTCTTAAGAAAACCAAAATATTCTGACTGAAAAGCCTGAAGTTGCTTTGATAAACTGCTTAAAGTTGAGTAAGCTGTTTAAGTGTTTCTCTTACTTCATAATTCTGTACAGTTACAACAAGGTTTTCTATGTGGACCTATGCATTTTATTCTCAAAACAGCTTACTTGCTTCCTTCTCAGAAACAGTTTTCTCCTTGATAACAGATTCTTTAATTTCTTGATTAAAATAAGAGTTTGCTTCTCTACCTTAGGTTAAATCTTTATCGCACTGAAGCTGATGTTAATGGTAACATGTATTTCAGGTGGACTAAATATATGGTCTGAGAGGTTTACATCTAGGTTAGCAGCAAATAGAAAAAAAGTATAGGATAGACACTCTCATACTTGTTTTTCATAAAGTCTTTCTGTGCTCTTAAGTGAATGGTGAAAAAAAATCACTCAAAGCTTTTCAGGCATCTCCTTTCTCTTCCAGTAAGAAAACAGGTGGTCCTCTGAGCCGCCACAACAGGAGGAAAATGAGAAAGTACAAGAAGAATAAGGTAAAAGCTTTTCAGAAGAAAAAGGTCTCTTTATATCCTGCCAAGATTTAGTAATTCTGACTCAGCACCCTTCAAAGTCTATTATCAGAGAAGCCCCTTCCTGTCTTTGTCTTTCCCCTGCATTTGATATAAAGTATTGAAGATGCACAGGATTTTATTGTTCCAGCTGAATGTATAGGAATCCTTGCTCTGGGAAACACAAGAATCCAACAGAAGTTCAAAAACATGCAAAGAAGTCAGTAAAAGGTAATTACTGCATTTTTTTAAGGAGCAGCGCTGTGAGCTCTTACATTCTTGTTATACTAAGAAATAAAAATACGTCATCATACATACATGCCCTCTCCTGTCTCTGCTTATGAAAAAGAATTAATGTGCTCTTCACTTACTCCGAAAACCTACAGAAAGAAAATATAATGAATCAAAATAATTTTCTTTAAAAAAAAGGAATATGAGCTTCAGGAAAAGTATTGCCAGGGAAAGATAATGTCAGGCACAGAGAAGGGGGGGTGTCTGGTGCCAAGTAAAGCCGAGGGCTGTGCAATCACCTCTATCAGTGCTCTATCAGTGTCTACACTCCAGCCAAATCCAGAGAAAACAAGGAGTCAAAAGATTCAGGTCAATAAGCTTATAGGCGATTTGCACAAACAGCTCCTCCAGCAAGGTAAAAAACAAAGTCATATTGGCTTTTCTTTTTTATTGCTTCTCTTTGAACTCTCTGGTCCAAACACACCCTGGAAATGTCAGTGTTATATGCAAGATTTTAAAGAGCTGAGCTGCTTAATCCCGTTAAGAAATAAGAACAAAGTTGCCTGTAAAGATCTCCTTATTGAGCTCAAAGTGATTATGGTATAGCTGCCTTCTGCTGATCCTACTTTCACTTGCTATAGCAAAAGAGGTAGAAATTTGTCACGAAATCCATTACTGAAAAGGAAGGAAACACTATTGATTAAAAGGTTTATGTTTTTTTTAAAAAAGGCATATATCTTTTTGATCCAGAAACAAAAACTAGCAAGTGTATTGTTAGTCATTACATGCCTAACATGAAAGAAGCAAAGAATATTTACACAGATGCACACAGGCATATACATATAAAGTCATACTCCAGAGGAACGAGACACATACAGAAATCATTTTCAAGGTGTTAAGAGTTTGGCTAGTATTATAGATGGTAGCGTGATAGCTTTGCATATGAAGTATGAGGGGAAAGATTAATGCACAGAAAAAATTAGCTTTGTATATGCTTTTTCTTACACAGAGAATCACATTGTAGCTATTTCCCCGAATCTCAAGCCTGGCTGCACAATCAGGTCACATGGTTTAACATACAAAAATTCCAGTCCTCAGCTGGTCTGGCAGGCTAATGACAGAATACTGTACATGAGCAGAAAACTTCTATCAGGTTTTGAGCTCATCTCCTTCTGTCCAAGGAGAACACAAGAACGAAGAAGCAGGTATGCACAGCACAGCAGCAGCAGTACTCACTATGCAGAAGGTCGTGCATTCCTTGAGTTCTCTTCTTGCTAACTTTAAACTGCAAATGAGTTTCAGACCATAATGGATCCCCCTCACCTCCCTCTTACTCCACAAATAAAGATCATCAACATATCAGCAATGGCAACCACGTATCAACACTGATTTGCTACAGGCATACACAACAGTTTGTGCTACAGATCCTAAAAGCATTGCATCATGAAACAATCCATCTTCGTCCCACATTATGTATCCCCCATTATCTTCCCACAAGATCAAATGAAGCACAAATAACAGTGGGAAACAGAAACCAACTGCTTTCCAATCTGTCACCGGTAGTCTTAAGACCACTGATGAGGGCTGGTACCAATGCTACCTTGTGGTGAAAACACTATGGGAAAACTACATGAGGAACAATCACAATGGACATGCTACAAGCAAAGAACAGTAGAATTCAACAAAATTGTCTTGGTAAGCATGGCATCAAGATATGGATATGTTTTCTTTCTCTAATTCCTTCATTTGTCTCACATTTTCTCTGTCAATTATAGTCCTCAATTTTCTTCTCTTGTCTCTTTCCTTCTCTCAACACAGCTACTTAGCTATCTACTAATCTCAAGTGATCTCTCTCACTGCTCAAGATAACTTTTCCTTTGAAAGTTAATCCCTCGTTGAACACTTCTGCTAGGAAGGTCACAAGGAATTGTAATTTGTTTAGCTAGTTCAAAGAATCAGAAAATCTTAAGGGTTGGAAGGGACCTCGTAAGATCATCTAGTCCCAACTCTCTGCCAGAGCAGGAGTTACAAAGAGGCTTCCATTAACATAATTTTCTTATTTCTGCCTATAAAAGACAAAAGTTGATCTGTATATACTTTCCTCTAGCTTCCATAGTAGGCATTCAGCCATCTAGTTCATCATTCTTCTAATCGGACACAGGCTACTATCTCCTTATTCAGACTATCTAAACACTGATGTTTATCTAATATTTTTTTTAGATTTGAATTTATTCTGAATTAATCTTAATCTAGGACAGACTGATTCCAGATATCCACTATCTGGACAGTGAAAACATCTTCAACAAATGAGGTTCTAGGATAATGCTTGCGTGGACAGCATCACCAGATACCCTCTTCATCTGCAGTGTGGAAATTTGAAGGAACAAACTGACAAAATGCAATGTGTTATCACTAAGGCTACCTCTTACCAATTTTCTTTCTACTCCAAGGACTGAGACCAGTGCAGCTTTGCAGTGGTGGAAGAACACTATGACTGTGTTATTACTATTGCTGTTTTCAAAACATTCCCTTTCTCCTAATCTCACTGTTAAAATCACAAACAAATCAAACTTTTGACTGCCATGTAATCTAAGGCTCTTCTAAATATTCTTTCTTGGACGGAAAACTTCATCCAAAACATTTAAGAAGTCACAGTTGCAAACTCACCCCTGATAAATAGTAGGTAGCTAATTTCCATTTTTGTTTTTAATATTTACATACTGAAACACTGTTCACTTCTTCACATTGGAGTGTAAATGAAGATCACATAAGAATAATTATTCACATGTAGCGCAGTTAATTGTGGTTTTGTGGTTGTGCAAAAGGGTGAGGGGAGGTGGAACTTTCCAAATTCCTTGTCATAAAAACCATTAATGAGCAAAAGGAGAAGGGAAAAATAATAGTCAAAAGTCACAATTTTGAAAATGGAGAAGTTGTAAAATGACATGTAGCTCAATCAATGTGATTAATTTCCTTCCCACTTTGCAGAGGCTTTCACCTTCGTCTTCTGAATTCTGGCAACTATCCTGCTGAATCAATCTCGCAAACCCAAATTAAAAAGGTGCAAATGACAAGCATGGCTTTAACAAAGGCTAGCTGTTTGCCATTTAGACAGTAAGAGACTGCTCTCTGCTTATAATACAATCAGGCATGGTTTGACAGGAAAATCTGTTCAGTCAAAAGCCAAAGCTACCAAGTTGTGAACCTGAATGTCCTCCACTTTCATTCATCTGAATGAATTGTGAGTTCAGTTGAATGAATTTTTACCTCAGTTAAGATTTTTGCCTTCAGTGCTTAGGTGCAACAGTTAAAAGCATCTGTTTTTAGGTGATGCTTGGACTTACGTAGCTGGGTAAGTATGAAAAACCATAGGTGAATCCTCACAAAGACCTGCTCTCCAACAGTTGTACTATTTGCTGCCCACATCAGTAGCCTCACTACCAATTTGTCCCTCTTGTTCTGGGTGATCTGGGAAGAAACCCCAGGGGAGAGAAATGGGGAGCCAGGACAGATGAATACTTTTAATCAATAAAATCTCACTAGTTTCTAGAACCTTTAACAGTCTATGTTAGGAAGAGGAGAATTCAGAGATAGCATAAGGGATTCCCATGTCACTTCCGACATTTTCCAGGAAAATGAAACCTCTCACATGAGAAAATACAGAACTACACTTATTTTTCCCTTCTTTGAAGATATCAAGATGTCAAAGAGCAAAACAAAACAGAAATTAGAACATATTTATTTGCTCTCTCACCTGCCTGGTACATATCTCATTTTAAAGCCTTTACTCACGATGTTAAAGAAAAAACGTTTTTAGGGAAAAATAATATTTCTCTCCATTCTTTTAATTTCAAGACTGAAGTACTACAAAGGAAAAAAAAAAGCTTATGATTAACAGACTCATGACAAAAATAAGAAGAATCAGCCTCACTTCTAGTATTTATTATATAATAGAGACACAAACCCTTCCACTAAGGAAAGGGCACAAAAGAAATTTATTTGCTTTACAGATTAGTATTGTCTTCTTGGGTTTTATCATCAGAAAAACATGCATGGCCTCACGCTAACGACACTTAAGATGTGACACTGAAGAAGCAGGACCTTCAACAGAAGTTGAGACATTAATAGAAAACAATACATTTCTAGTCTCCTATTCCATCCTTTTCCAGTGATATTCTCAACTTACTTCAAAGTGGGACTTTCTGTCACACTGTCTCAGCTGGAAGTAGATTAGGGGTTTTATGTGCCCCTTCATCCTTAGAAATTTCCTTTTCAACTTTTCTTCTGCAGCAATTGCAGTGGATAGGTTTAAGATTCTTTTATAACTACAACACACTTGGAAAAAGAACTGCTGGAGAGTCAAAAGGTATTCAGCTTGAAGAATCAGCAGATGTGCTTAATAAAACATATGATAATAAAAATTCTGATTTCTAATCTTATTTTTACAATGGCCTGGATTCAGCATTTCCACTGAAAGATGAGTCCATTGAAGAGAAATGCCAAGATAACTTGAAATTGAACAAGAATTTGCAATATTGATTGCTATAAACAAACAAAAAAATCATGTCTTTTTTTAAAAATTCACTCAAAACAGTAGCATTTCCATTGGTGGGCCTTGTAAACACAGCAAGAAATACAGAGAAATAACTAAATCAAATTGATATGAATTGATAGTGGCACTTAGTCTTTGATTGCCACAGAAGGAACTCACTAAACGTCAGTGTAACAATTATGCAAATAGTGATGTAGATAATTATGTGGTAATTCCAGTAACAGCAACAGTATTTTTTTTAGCTAACGGTGACCAAAAGGTAGGTGAACAATTAAGTGTACATTTAATTGTAATATTTGTTTACAGTAGTTATAATAGCACCTCTCTTCCTGAATAGAAAGATTTGTAACAGTAACTACTCACTAGACTGTTTTAATCTCTGAGGGTGGCTCATTAAGTATCAACAATCTGTAGTGCAAAAAATAAATTACTTTTTCAAAACTTTGTAAGCTACTTAGAGGACATGTAGAAAATACATTTTCGTGTCTTCTCCACTGCTGACTGAAGACTCTGTAGAAAACACTAATATCCTGCAGTCATAATATTTGACTCTTCAAGCAGATTTTTTCCACATAGTCCAAGATAGATGAAAATAATACAAACACAGGAGGATATGAAGCTAACATGAGAAAACGTATGTCAATATCTGGGAAAGGACAGAAATAGACAGAAATTATCAATATCCAAATGCCTGAGGTGGTTGTGGACTAAGAGAAGAACATCACCACAACAACTCCAGCTATTTGATAGGAATCCTTACCTGCAGAAGACAAACAATAAAGCAATCAAGTGGAAATTTGGCAAGTTAAATCAATATTCTAAATAACAGTACACCACAGTGTGTATTTTCTCACAGTTGAATGTTAAATCATACAACCTTCCAGACTGAATACTGGCTAAAATTCGTGTGGCCTATGCTAAAATACCTCTATCTTCAATAATTTGCAAGTTAAGAATGCATCAAAAAGGCATCTGTAACTTTAAAAGTTACCTTTTCACAAATCACTAGTTTTCTACCATGCATAATAAGTTCTATAACAAACTCTACTTTAATCCTAGAATTTACAGACATAATCTCGTTTTTTAGCAATGTTTCCTAGGCAAAGAAGCAATGAACAGACATGCTGCATTGCTAGCTTCAGATCTGATAATAATTGACTTTTGAGGCCTGTTCTCTATAGTTAAATACATAAAAAAACCATTCTTGAAGCAAAACATCAAAGGGAAGAAGTTTCACCTCCCTGTAAAGTACATCTTCCAACACAGTTAAATATTTACCCCTTGCCAGACTTAACTCCACAAGTGACTCATTTTCCTACTTTGAAGGTAATTAATAGGACTTTTTGTACATTTTAAACCAAAACTTTTTTTGGACCATTTTTGTACAGTTTTGCCAGTATTTCTTCAAGATGTGGGCTACAATTATTACCTTTATTACAAAAGTATTCCACTTCTTCACAGCTCAGATTTTCAGGCTCAAACTCTGTAGAAAAGCTTTCCTCCAATGGAAAGTCTTCTTTTGAGATAGTATCATTTTCCTCAGACAGGCACTCTTCTTCTTCTTCATCCTCAACGGCATCCTCAAGGGGCCCTTTAAAAAGAATCAGGAACACTGTGGCAAAACCATCTAACAGGATAATGTGAAATAAAACCTTAGTGAGCTTATAACTGGAGGTCTTTAGCTAGCTTTTCCTTCTGCAGCTCTGCTCAGTATTTATCAGAACCAGACAAATAATGTTTTATGGAACTGAAAGTGGTCATTTTCCTGATGACTTCAAATCATAATGTGCAAGTGTTATTAACAATATGTATTAGGAATACCCGCACCCAGAGGTTTTTTCATTGTTCATCAGGCTCTAGTATGAAATGGGAATCAAAGCTATATTTGAAAGCCATGTAAAACAACAAAGTGCCTTCTCTTGTTTGTTAGACGTTGGTATTTGATGCCGAATTACTGTACTTAATAGATTCTCTTTACAGGATTCATTTCTCAAGTTAACAGAATTGATGACAGTGAATTACTACAAAGGTATTGACTGTATAAACTTCAGGTTCTTATGCTATTTTGTTTCAACCAGCACCTGATGGAATCCACGACCATTCATTTTTAATTATTAAGACTCTCAGTCAATGGATGGGACTCAGACTATCACTTCACTTCACATAGGTCAGTCAACCATCACAATAAACTACTAGCCAAGGGGATACAGAAACATAAAACAGTTCTAGAAGCAGGACACAAGACTGAACTTGAAATGGCAGTATAGCAAGACATACTATTGCTGTAGATCCTCTTGAAAACACGATACCTTACAGATCTATAATACATAACATGCAGATTTCCAATCAGAATGTACTCAAAAATCAACCTTTTGTCTTTCTTGTATACACACACTTCACAACCACTGGTTAACAGTAACTATTTGCTAAAGACATGTCTTGTGCAAGTGAAGAATTTACCTTAGATTTAAATAGAGATTTGAAATAACTGAACGTATTTTAATTTAACAAAGATTTTATTAAATGTCAGTATGTTTCAAAATCCATCTTAAGACTGAATTTCAAAAGAAAGGTTTCATTATACATGGTTGAGGCTTGAAAAAATTACATATTTCACTCTCCAATGAAAGCACAGCCTCATTTGTAATTGACTATTTCTTCCACAAAATGAAAGCTAGCTAGCTAGCTAATGAAAAAAAATGTAATTTCTATTTATATGATAGTTTTCCAGTATTAAATAAACTATTCTTATATAATCCATCATGCTGAGATACAATACATAAATGATTCTGTTGCATTCAATGAAAAAGAAGGGATACATTTCTAAAAGAAATCATATATTGACTACACTCTAATTTTATGTCATTTATGATGAAACAGTGATTACCTACATTTATTAAAACAGTAAAATTCACTTTAGGCTAGGTTGGATAGTTCTTGCTTCACAGGACTATGATTGTTACTTTTTATTGAAATTGATTGAGATTCCCAGATGGGATTCCATAAATTAACATAGCTTACTATCTTTCATGGAAATATGACTATTTGTGCCAGCTGAGAATCTGACTAAATGAACCCTCTTTTGCAGTCACATTCTCACCAATACTAGCTGTCATTCAACAACAGATCTCCTAAAAGAAAGGGCTAGTAATATGGCTGAAGAAACAAAGATTCTTATTATCTAAGTATCCATTACTGTTAATTACCTCCTAGCCATGTTGAAAAAACTTCAGCAAGTTCATATGCATTGGGAATAAAGAGTGGATATCACACTGTACTGAACGGAGAACAAAACACTAGCACATGCCACAGCAGTGCATTGCAGCTAAACACAAGCAGTTTGGGCACCTTACATGTCCAGTTTCATGGTAGAAATGAAAGCACAATGGGTTCCACACAAACTACTAAAAAACACCTTTAAGATTTCCTAGTATTATTAATACATGGTATTGACTGTAGAATCATTTACTGATGTGCACTCCTGGTAACATCTGGATAAATAAAGTAGGAAAGAAAAACCCAATGAAACCAAAAATATGCTGGTTTAGGAAAATGTAAATTTCTGCCATGTATAAAGATGGATAAATATCATGGCTTGTATCATTTCAAAAGCAGACATTGGCCTTTTAACAGATCCTCAAAATATTTTAAATTTGAGGAAAAAAACCCTTAGTCTTCAGACAACATTTCAGTACGAGTCAACTTCCCGCTAAATGACTGTCCCTATGTCATTTGACTTTTTTTGTTGCAAAATACAGCAAAAGCAATATATCTGCAAGTAATCCAATTGGTACGTATATATGACACTTTGGGCTGTTTCTAGATGTTAAATTGGTTTGTTTGATCAGGTCACCAGTACATAATAAGCAAGATAACAGCAAGCAAGTCATGGAAATATACACCTTATAATTTCCATTGACATTGTTGCTAAGAAGGCAGAAGAAAATCAATGTATACATGAGCTCCACAGCACAGGTTCAATCCCATCATTTCACAGATTGAGACATACTTTTAAACAAATTTCAGACAAAAAAAAATTGACAAATGCTTATATAGGAATTTCCTACATATGTACAGGTATGTAACACTTCCTAAAGTTACATGTCCAAGTACTTGAACAGGAATGTAAATGTTTTCACATACAAATGAGATCAGAAGTACACATGCATCTACACCAGGTTTTGCTTCAGGTTATGCTTTGTGTATACCAACTAACATATAAACATCAGTCACATGGTCATACATCAGAGCTTTATGTAAAAGTTCATCTTAGGGGTTGACATCACACACTGCACTCCAAAAAACAGCATGACTTTTGCCCAAATTGAACGACCAGTACATAAATATTTTTATACATTTCAGGCCTCTGCTGCCTTGTCTAATTTACCCATCTAAAACTTGATCTTTGGGACAAATTCTGTCTTATTCATGCTGAGCTGGCTTTTATTTTTTAAGCATTCAAATATACTCAGCTCATGCCTAGAGCTATAAACTGCTAACTTTAATAAAACTGATACTTTAACTAAAGAGTAGCACATTGTTCAACATCAGTAAGACCAGTCCATAAGCATAACAGCAAAATTAAATAGTTCTTGGTTGCTAGTTTCATGTGAACTATCAATGCCCGGTTTCTGTGGCCATTTTTAGGTAACACAGTGGGTTAAAAAAACCCAATAAAAATCAAAAACCTCTTAATAGTAAGTATAAGCAGGTTAAAGTCTATTCTTGAGTACTCTCCCTAATTACTTGCACATAAATAGACAATTAATACATTTTCAGAATCTTACAACAAAGATTCTTAGAATTATACATTCTTGACTAATGCAAATAAAAACTCTGCAGGCTTATGTTTGCCTAATTTGTCCATAGACTTCCAACAACCTCTAACTGATATCAATAGCTCAACAGCACCATAAATGTCTTTTTTTTTTTTTTCAAATAACATAGATATACAAGAGGCAGTATAGAACAGTATAATTCATGACAACAACAAAGGAGTCAATGCTGCGTAAATCTGTACAGCTTAGTGGACACAGTAGTCCACTTTAAAAAATCACCACATAAAATTTTCTACAAATAACAATATCTACCAGGGAGATGCTGACAAGTGAGTTGCATGCGTCTTCACGGAGAAAAATCTATCTGTCTCCTATTTCAAGGGGAACATTTTCTTCTAAATACAAACAATTCCATAAGAAAACCAGTAGGCTAAACCTTTATACTAACTCATATTTGAGAGATACATAGGGAAGTTCATTTCTAAAAATTCAGGAATATTAAAAACATAAAAGAAGGTTCCACTTGTTTTAAATTTGGCAGTGGAAGTGAAGACATCACATGGCAGGTAGTTCAGAGTTCACTTCCTCCAGGGAAGATTTCTATACAGGACTTCTCAGATACTTTTTTAGCCTTTCAGTTAACTCAAAGGAGTAGTTGTTTTCAAACACTGGGACTTTACAGCAGCCTGGAGACAAATTTAACAGTGATCTGAATAAACGTAACAGAAACAACGAAGCTTCTCCTTCCTTCAAGTTATAAATTTTTACAAGAGCCTAACGAAATCATACACCCAAGTTCCTAGCTGTGAAGCTGGCTGTCTCTCAGGTTTTATAGAAAATTTTTTAAGTGTCCAGGCTTAAATATTTTAGACCTTGTATATGCAAACAGATTGAAGATGTGGACTGATAAGATACAGAATGAATATATCCTACAGCAATCAGAATAAATTTTCAGTTTCTGTCTAGCAATAGGACAGTCTAATATGGTTCAATCATCAAGAGTTTCAATAGTCCATTGAGAAGGAGAACCTCCAACTAGAGGTATCTAGACAAATCACAGATACTCAAATACTCTTCTGTTAAGATGGTAGCTGTAAATACTTAACCTTGATAAACTGACTATTCTATAAATAGCTTAAAAAAACATAGGCAGTAGGTGACTGAAGTGCAAACTGTTTAGAAAAAGCCTCAAATTATACTTCTTATGAAGGTCAATACCTGTCAAACAAGCCACTCCCACTTTCAGTGAAATGCTTCCCTCTTCAGTCCATTGAGTTTTCCATTTAGCTCATCCAAGTTATTTCTGTAATTCCTGTTAGGATTTTACAGCTATACTCAAATGTTATAACATTATCTGTGCACACTGAATCTTCTGAGTTTGTTATGTAAATTGGCTGAACTGGTTTCATCCAGATTAGAAGACTACACTGATTTGTGAGTAACTATTTACATCTTCATTGCAGGATCCAAACAGAATGAACCATTTCTTACTTTCAGACTGGGAGAAACTTTATAGCCATAACTTAACAACTAACTTAATAAGAAATGGAATGAAAAAGAGCTGCTCTTTGGACACTGTAAATTCAAATCCACCTGATGTAATTGAGCTTAACAGCAAGAATGAAGTATAAAAGTATATTTCTGTCAAGGAAAAAAAAAGGGTTATTTTTAAACACGTAAGTTCTTCCTGCAGCCACTCACTTTTAACAGGAGTTGCATCAGGGGATCTGGTAGGAAGGAAACATTTTTATTAATTTTCCCCTTATCTGTAAAAAGAATGCTGATTTTTTTTTTTTTTTTCATTTACGTTCCTTGCCTGCAGGTAGCAGACCAAGAAAATCATATAGCAGAAATTTTTTCCTTTTGATTAATTTCTTTCCATGTGTTATGTTATTTCTTATATATAATTGATTTCAGGTTTTGCTCGTAGCTGTACATCTTTTTTATATCTGTACCTAGTGCCTTCCTTCAATCAAGAAAGTTGAAGGAAATTACCTGAATTTTGTTAAGTTTATTAAAAAAAGAGCTCTGTGAATATTTAAATTGAGTTTTGAAATGCTAATACAAGAAAGATATTAGAGAATTTTAATAGTAGGTTCAATTTGACCCACAGACTATTGTAGAAAGGGTCAAATATTATTAAAATTATTTCTTTGCAGCAAAAAATATGAACCCTTTGATTTTATAAAAGTAGATTAATATTCTTCACTGCTAGGTCTTTTGGTACTTCGGTGCATGACAGCATTAACTGTGCTTGTATATAAACTTTTCAAAGACCTTTAAATGTTCCAGTAATTTAGAACTTCACTTTCATTTATCCTCATGTCCTCTTTTCCATTACTATTATCCAAGAGGCCACAACAAAAAACAGTGCCTATAGTCAGTTTCAATCAATAAAAGTGAAACGATGAAAAGTGACTACTCAAAAAATAGTAAGTAAGTGTACTGTTAATGTCCAAGTTTCATTTGCATTGAAAAACAAAACAAAAAATGTTTACGGAACATGTGCTGCAAAGACTTTTACAGTTAAATGTCAGACCTGAATTTTCAAGTAGGGGCTCATGACAAAATATAGTTTAGTCTTCCAACAGCCTCATGAAAGAGTAACATCAATTCTTTTACTGTTGGGACTCTTTTTTGCAAGGTGCACCTTGTTTGGCTCAAAGAAGTCAGAAAGGACATATTTATCCTGCAGATGAACCTAAGGGCTAATCAATTTTACCTCAATACAAGCACAGATCGAATGCAACAAAAAAAAGAGCAATTGGTCTCTGGTACTATTATTGCACAATAGATACTGGCAGAACTAATCATAAAATATCATACACATTTACCAAAACAAGAGTATGATTTTTTGCCAAAGAATTGAAATTGTTTTGCAATACAGATCTTATTACTTACACAATCTTCCTCTCCTCAAATCTTCCCACCTAATGTCAGCCAAAATGTTGCCATACTATAAAACCCTCAAAGTAGGGATCTTTCTACATGTGTCTCTAAATGTCATAAGATGCAATGCACACAGTTATCATAGAATCACAGAATGGTAGGGGTTGGAAGGGACCTTTACAGATCATCTGGTCCAACCCCTCTGCAGAAGCAGGTGAACCTAGATCAGGTCAAATAGGAACATGTCCAGGTGGGTCTTGAAGACCTCCAAGGAAGGAGACTCCACAAGCCCTCTGGGCAGCCTGTTCCACTGCTCCATCACCCTCTGAAATTCCTACTCTAAGGAATAACGGTGAGTAGAATTTTTAATAGTGACTTCCTTGGTACTATGATACCAATGAGACTGTAAAACTAGTAGCAATAAAGAATATTAATTCAGAGGCATCTTAACTGATCTCATGCCACTGTATGAAAAAAACCCTACGAAGTGTCTTTTAATAGTCCAAAGAATGAAACAGAAGGATCATTGATTAGCAACATTGTTCTCTCTTCTGTCAAAAGGTGATAGAAAAGTTTCACCTTGGGAAGGGCTTTTTAAAAAAGTATTTATTGTGATAGAAAAATAACAGAAATAACAGTATATGCTTCTGCTCTAGGGTAAAGGGGGTAACCTGAAATATAGGAAGTGATTTAAGCTAGAAAAGAAGGAGAAAAAGGTTTTGTGTCAGTAAATCATGTACTTTACAGTCCTTAATCTTGATTCAGATGCTCTTTTTCTTTCTGAATCACAGAATCTTAAAGGTTGGAAGGTTCCTCGAAAGATCATCTAGTTCAACCCCCCTGTAAGAGCAGGACCACCTAGAGTAGGTCACACAGGAACTCACCCAGGTGGGTTTTCAATGTCCCCAGAGAAGGAGACCCAACAACCAACCTTGACAATCTGCTACAGTGCTCCATCACCCTCCAGTGAAGAAATTCTTCCTGGTGTTTCTTTGGAACCTCTTATGTTCCAGCTTTTACTCACTGCCCCTTGTCCTATCACTGGATATCATTGAGAACAGTCTGACTCCATCCTCCTGACACCCATCCTTTACATATTTGTAAACACTAATGAGGTCACTCCTCAGGTAAAATAGCCAACCTAAAATTTTCCCAACACCTATACATGTTAGAAGCACTGGTTTACATCTTTCAGCAAGTTGGAAGCCTCGGTCCCATGATTTTTTAAATAAGCTTTTTGGAGGGTCCTCCTAAAGACCATTTTAAGTCCTTGGGAAGCCACATCTTTCTCCCAATAACCCCTCATCTGAGCAGACACATAGCCCACTTCAGCAATTTTGCAGGTCTTATCAGTTACTCTTGTCAGACTTAATAGAAAAACATGAGACAAGTAGTAGTACATACCTTTTTACAATAAAATGTAACCTTAGACTAATCCATGCAATTTCATAAGACAAATTTAAAGGTTTAAAATAAAAGTGGATTTTACCATATAGTGTTAATGCACCTGAGCTAGGATTGAAATGCATGTGTTAGTGAAGTAAATTTGGGGAAGCCAATCCCTAGCCAGCAGGTTAACTGAAATGACTTCTCTCTACTGTGTCTTCCCTTAAGCAGTTTGTGAGTGTAAGCTTCCCGATATGAAACATTTTGACATGTTCAAGGCCCAAACATGCACTGAAAAGTACTTCAAGTTAACACGTAAGAGCACATGTGTAGTAACTATGAATCAACAGTAAGGAACATAAGCTGTTTATTAAATATTTCTCCCTTCTCTACAATATTTATAGTGTCATTGACACTTTAATTGTAATGTTGGAGAGCAATGAAACGGAAGCATTCACCATAAAAAAACCCCATCAAAAAATTACTAACTACTTTCCCACACAAAAGACTTCAAAATTTGACTCCAGTTGATTTTGGAAACTATTAACAGGTTCTATCAATGAAAAAAGTTATTCCATAAACTGTAACCAATTGTTCTAGCTATGTTCCTCCTACTACTGCCTCATCTTTATTCCCCTATTTAATCAGCCCCGCTTGCAGGCTCCAAGATTAACAATTAACTCTTCTCTGAAAGCACTTGTTAGAATGTGGCACCTCAGACAGTCAACGTTGTAACTTCTTGCATGTTACAGACATTAGCAAAAGAATTTGCGAGGATGAAATTTTCATAGAGCTCTTGTAGAACATAAAGATAAGGAGTGAGAAGAAGACTCACTGTCTTTCTCAGCTATCTTAATTCTACCTACTGTCATATCAGCTTCACAGCAATTCTGTTTTGTGTATTTCTTATGGTGTGAGAGGTGACGAGTATCCTGGCTCAACACCCTACTTAAAACCACAGCAGCTACACAGCACTACCACAGTAATATATAACACCAAATTTCCTGAAGGGAATTTTAAACTAAAGCATACAAAGCAAGAAAGAGCTTAAGCACAAAGAGCTCTCAGAGCTTTTTTGGATCTGTGATGCTTGTAGATAACCTACTACATTAGAAATAATTTTGCAATGATAGTTTTTCAGTAAAATGTAAGTTAAATGTAAGAAAGTGTACAAGGAAAATTTCCTGTTTGCTTACACAGAAATATTATCCACCTTCTTAGTTCAATCTTTCACTAAAATAGTAAAAATTCAAATATTTGATGCTTCATTCATCTATAAGAAGTGTAAATACGCATAAGATATTTCAAACATTAAAAACATGTTCATACCGTTTTCTACAGGCAAGATATTCTAAGTTTTTATATTCACCTCTCCAATAAAGGAAACTCCCTCTTCTTGTATCTTACAACATCTTAAAAACATGTTCATACCGTTTTCTACAGGCAAGATATTCTAAGTTTTTATATTCACGTCTCCAATAAAGGAAACTCCCTCTTCTTGCATCTTACAACCAACAATACACATGAAAATGAAAAGTGTAATTTTAGAAAAATATTCAGACTCCTTTTTCACTTTGTTTTTCTTTGTTGGGTTTTTTTTTCACTCAGCCTAAGAGAACAAGGAAGACATGTCTACAACAACTAGTCAACAACTGTCAAATAGTACCTATGCCATGCTGCTCTCAATAGTCCAATGAAATCCTCTGAGGATTCAGGACCCAGAAATTTTCAGTTAATCCATTCCTCCAGACATACCAAGCTGTGATTCTGGTATGCAACAAAAGCTTCTTTGCTTGTTTTAATTTTGCTTTTCAGGACCTCAAACATGTTTGTAACACACTGCCTGTTAGGCAGGAACCTTTACCACCTATCTCCTTTATGAGGTACTGCTATAAGTAGTTTCAAACATCATACCCCAAACAGAAATAATTTTATCTTATATATGGCCAAGTCCTGCTGAGAGAATAAAGCTTTTCAGAGACACCAAAAATTCACCCTATACTTTCAACTTCAACACAGCCCTTACTCCAAACACTGAACTTGCCTGTTCACACGAGTAGTGAGTGACAGACACTCGTATATTCTAATCACTGTTCTCATTCACCTACAGTAAGGAAAAATGTGATGCAAGTAGGAGCACTTTGAAGCCACTAATGATGCTGGTGCTGTGTATTTAATGGCCGACATGTTAGCTACGATGAAAGCGGAACCTCACATCAAGTACATTAAGGGATCAGAGGAATACATACTCATTACTCACTGCAATTTCGAGACAAAATACTCACATTTTTCTCATATAGAAAAGATACCCTATACTGCTATGGAAAATTAAGGGGTCTTTTTTCTTCTGTTTATTTAATATTTTCTGGTTTTGTATATAGCTGTGGATTATTCTCGTTCATCTTTTGTTTCTAACTGTATTTGCTGAGATGGAAACTGGTCTCTCATCTCTATACGTCATCGTGCAATTAAATCAAAAAAGCAAAAAAAAAGGAACATGGACTTTTAAGGTCCAGAAATTACCACTGAACTCATCACTCCTCTCATGGGTTGCTATTTCTTTTCAAATTATTACTGCTTTTTCTCCTCTGCCTTTTGTAATATAAGTGAAATAGAGAATACTGCAGAAAAACGAGCTCCTGAAAGATAGCCCAAATTCAATCTCTAATCACATGATCAAAGCTAGACAGCTTGAATGTAGCATGCAATGCCAATTTGGGTTAGACTTCAATAAAAAGTACACACACCTAAACCGATCTAAAACTCAATGGCACAGTTAAAGGTAAAACTTAAAAACACAGCATGTCATTTAATAGACATCGATGGGAAAAAAAATCTCACATTTAAAATAACCAGTTCTTCTAAAGTAGCATCAAATGAAAGATAAGACATTAGGAATCAGCTAAACCACAAACTTCATGATCTTCATCTAGCAGATGCATACTAGAATGAATGGTTATTTATCTTAGTGACATTCTTGTAATTTGACAAATATAATAAAAATACTACTTAGCAGTATGTAAGAACTATAGAATTATGTAATTAGTTACTTACATTCTTAGAGCTTTGAATAACTACAGGGGATTCATTATTTTTAATCCCATAATGGGGTTTATCAACATTCAGAACAAAATTGAAAGGGTTCAAATTAGAACTAAATCTTTAGATCAGATTGTAAGAGAAATTAATAGTGTATATTTTTAATACAAACCAAATAATCTGAAACAAGTCGATGGAGTAAAATGCAGTAATTTATCCACAATGAGCCACAAATTTGGTTGGCATCAGCAGCGTCCCTCCAGTGTAATGCAAGCCCAACCTGAGGGTCCACTGCAAAGGAGTATTAATCCATGCTTGTCTTCCTCTGAATATTCAGATCTCATCTTGCCCACTAGATTAACAGTTATGATTAGTTACAATAACAACAGTTGCTGTAGCATTACAGTATCTATTGTGTTAATTAAAAATATAAGGGACCACTAACCTGTGTTTCAACAGCATATATATCTTACAATTATTACTTTAAAAAAAATCTTTCATTATCACATCTCTGGAATATGTAATATAAGCATGCTCTAGTCTATGTCACACAAAGAGTAAGATTGGTTGAAAAATAAAAACATTTGTATGTCATTTACAGTTATATATCTTCATCCATATAGGTACATAAAACCCAAAATATAAATAAGCAAACTACACCTTGTAAAATAAACTGTAAGTGTATGTTATAATACACTTGATTTCTTTTAATATTCCTGTTCACTTCTTTACTACTTCTATTTGATTCCTCACTGGTAGGAATTGCAAGATTGCATAAAATACATTGCATAACCTGCTGGTTTTCTGAGTTAAGCGCTAAATAATAATTTGAAAACATAAAGTCATTCTGTCATTTCCAGACAATTAGCTTTGAAATGGTTCATATTATGTCCCAGCTTTTTCAGTAAGAAAAAATATTTTTTTTTACCCAGAAACAAGATGGCTGGTGTTATTATGAGGCTAGGTAAATCTCAAAGCAATAAGCATCAAATAAAAAAACAAGAAGTTGTTCTCCTTTCCTTTCACCCTGATTATCATTTTGCTGAACCAACTTCTGGAATGATACAACTCCTACAAATTATGTCACCAGGTGCTTTGGCAATAATGCATCGATAACCCATCTCTTCTTTCTTTTTAACAGGAAATAGGAGTTCTTAAAACATTTTTTCACCTATATTTTCAACTTATCCTATTATCTTGCTCTAAATGGACTTAAATGAGGCAATCTTATTCTACGCTGAGTCTTCTCAGTAAACTTACTTGAGAATTAATGGCTCCACTATTATTACAATTAAATTATCAAAATATCCTTGCCTGGATTATGTTTGGGTTTGGTCAAGGTTTTCTCCTATAAGGAAATAAGAAGAATGTTATTTCCTCTCACTTAAGGAGTAAACACCTGTACCTTTACTGAAGTGTCAGTTTCACCCTACAACTAAAAATCCACATTTAAAGAAGCTTTTTGAAGTTCAACTAACACAGCTGCATCATTTGCAGTGCTCAACTTTACAATACTTGCAGATTACTCTATATAATCTTAAATTGCTAGAGCTGTCCATTAAGAAAACTAAGAAACTGAATTTCAAATATTGATTTTGAAAGGAAATCAGCTTTGGAAAATGTTTAAGTACCTTAACTAAAAAAACATGCACTCTTAAAACTGTATGTGGAGATAAAAATTTTGAAAAGGTCTGGTATGTGTAAAAACTCTAAAAAAAACCCAGAAATTATGGCTTAGAATGCTCTTCTACATGTCTTAGTTCTATTTTTCATTCTTTTTTTGAAATGTTTTTCCATGACATGTTCACTACTATTAAATTTTCGTATTGAATTTTACCATTTTGTATTTTAAATCCTTCCATATGGCATTTAATATTTATAGAAACATCTCAGTACTCTTACATCATAATATTTCCTGTTAGTATTAACATATTAAAACATTTCTAGCCACTATCAGATTGTGTCATTTTATGATGCAAATAAGAGCAGTGACAATTACATACTATTGCCACGGGTTTATCATGACATAGTGTCAAATTATGACTAAAGGACTAATCCACAAAATAAACTGCAACTCTTTTCTCCAACGGACTTCTTGTCAAACATAATTCCCTTTAATGAAAAAAATCTTATTTGTCAAACATTTTCCAGTATATTTTTTAAAATTTCCTGCCATTGCTCCTAACATTTCTGTCTGATCTAAGTGACCTTGTGAGCAGGGCGGGTTGGACAAGATGACCTCCAGAGGTCTCTTCCAACTTCAACCATTCTGCAGCCCTGCAACTATCAGGATATGTTGCACATTTTCTTGTATTAGTGTCATCAAGAGCGAAAAACAACAGAGCACTTTAGTATTCTAGCACCTTCAACTCCAGTATCAAATAGACTAAAAGGTGAAAAAAAAAATGAGAATATTCTTGAATTACTACAAAACTATCAAGTTAAGAAGAAATGCTCTAGTGAGATTTTAATTATACAGAGGTAATTTGTAGCACTGAGTTAATAGTTCCAGTATGTCAATGAATACAATCACCACTGCCTGGTTTTGGGCCATGGAAGGTTTGAATGTAGGTTAAACAGGTTTTTCACTCCATCTTTCCTGCAATTTTACAGCATAAATGAATATCTTCTGTATCCTGGTGTTCTACTTTAAGTTTGTGAAAATTTCACTGACACTCTTCGGGTGACATTCTTCATACAAGCACAAACACATCCCTAGAAAGGGAAAGCTCAACTTAAAATTTATCATGAACCAAGTATCTTATAATCCTGTCTCCTGCACACTGTGTGACTGCTGAAATGCAAGGGTGAACTTATATTAGTAATAACAGAAGTCATGTTTTTTATAATAAAATATACACAGCATCTGTTTAACTCTGAAAGCGTAACACCTAGAGGTTCAATATGTTTAGTAATCACACAAGATCCAATGCAGTTTTTTGCTTAATGTTGCATAGTATATTCATAACACAATAATGCTTAGTTAACTGAATTTGGTACCCCTGAACTTAGCCCGTAGGACAGCTAATTATACCACAACAGTGGTGACCTAGAAACACAGAACTGATCCTCTGATATTATCATACTTTGCCCATTTCACTTTTAAAGATCTAGACACTGCTTTTACATAACTTCCTTAGAAGAATTATTTCTTAATGGAAGAGAAGTCCCTATGGCATTTTCCCCAATGTTCAACAAAACTTCCTTTTCAGTTTCAATCCATTCATCTTCATTATAACTTATCTAAAGGTCTTCTTTTTTTTTTCAGATGTTTATACCTTCAAATACTAACAGCTTTTTGTTATGACACTTTAAATTATCACCATACTAAAAGGCAAGTGCCCTTAGAATTTAATCTCTCACATACTACAGTCTAAGAGTTATTCAGGTATATCACTGCTTGAACCCTTGAGAACTCTCCTCTTTTCTTTCTTACGTTTTCTGGTACAAAGGTGAGTAGAACTGAATGTAGCATAAATTCTGCATATACTTTCTGCTTCAAATACATGATCACAGAGAGCTCTGGAAAAAAAACAGGGAGTAGCACAAGGATCCTGGACTAAACTAGGGGTTGAATCAGATGTTATCCATTATGGACAGACAACAAGCTCAAGGCGTTCTATTATAAACACTGTAAGTTTTAAAACTGCTGCCACAAGATGTCTGAAATTTAAAGGATAAAATATTGGTTATAATGGTCAGCCATGCTTAATAATACAGCTCACTACACTGCTTGTCACAGGCTGTATAAGACTGTCACACCATATGGTAACAGAAATTCTTCTAAAAATAATTAGATGTTCAAGACAGGTATCTTTACAAAAGAGACACTGCTACTAAAAAACAGGTATAAAACACTACAGTATGTAATAATATGAAATGTCTCCATGCATTACAATATTTTGTTACTCCTGTAGTTGAAGATTAAGGAGGAGAGGAACTGTAGCTTACCTCTCCAGTTCATGCCAAAAAGCTTGAAAATATTTAAAAATTTTTAAGGTAGGAAAACCAGATCATGGAATCATCTGATGGAATAATTTTCTCTCACATTTTATGTTCTTCCTCTCCTCTGCCATCGTTGACGCTCAACTGTCATCAAACACAATGATTCAATGTACCCACATTTTACAGTGGATTTACATCATGACTATCAATATTAGACTATTACACCATTCTATTTCTACTAGAGAAACTATTGTTATCATGTCACTATAAACATTTAAGTGCTATTTGATTAGCAGAAGGTTGTGAGATTTGTTTTCCTTTTTGTCACCTTTTGGAGAGTTTTCTTGATGTCCCAGCAAAAAAACCCCACTCAGAATAGGATTTTTTTCTCATCATTAATATCCAGGCTTGAAACATCCCTAAGGGTTATTCTGTTGCCAGTCTTCAGATGTCCTTCCAGTTTTCTCTGGCAAGCAATAATAAATTTCAAGGACCAGTACATAATACAAACCAACATATTTGTGCCTTCACCATAACAGGTAATACCAGGTGAAGGAATCTGTTTGTTTTTTAACTTAGAAAAAAAAGCAACTGGGGGAGGGGGAGGAAAGGTTGTGAACAGAAATTTGGATCAGTCTTCAAAAAAACAATCATGCTTTCTTCCTTGTCACCAGGCTTTCTTATGTTGCTCTCTCCCTCACAAATTGTAGGCATTTGTCATGACATTCGTACCTAGAACCATATACTCATCAACTCTCACACTTTGAGGGGCACAGCCTTCCAACATAAGGTACAAACATAAAGGTGTCACATTTTGTTTAGCCTCAGAGCCAAGAAGAGGGTAAGGCATAGGAGTCTACTGCTGCTAGCCACTGACAGAAAGAGAGCACTTTGGTCTAGACCATTACAGCTGATTTATGACCACATTTATGCAAAATCACTTTGACTGTGGTTGGTACTATATACAACTAAGTTGTGTTGTGTTGGTATACCCATTCATTAATTACTTTTCTTAATTTAATGAAAAACAAATTTAAACTAATTAACTTATACTCTTTAGCAAGCTTGGCTTCTAACATTGTCTCCATTGGTTACTTCTAGAAATACTTAGAAATATCTTCTTTGAACTAAATAGCAGAAGGGAAATCAGATTGGTTCTTCAATATCCTGAAAACTGTGTAGCTAAGGATTACTGTGTTCTTATATAAGACTTAACCTAAATAAAACTACTTCCATGCTTTTAAAAACTGAGTTTTCCTTTACAAAAGACTAACTGCTGGGGGGTTAGAGATGAGAAAGGGAAGGAGGGACACCTTTCACAGAGGTTTGATGGTTCTCAACACAATTTAATACAAAACTGATTTTCTAAGAGGTCTACAAATTGACATAGCTAATGCCAGCATTCTAAAAAATCTCCATATCAAGTCTAGAAGACTCTTTTTTAAAAAAAATGTGATTATAGTTTTAAAAGATACAAAACCTAGTCAGTATAGCAGATATGTAACTTCATATCTTCCAGTGAAAAACATCACTGGACAACAAAAATATCTGG
Organism: Colius striatus; assembly: GCF_028858725.1. Taxonomy (NCBI): domain Eukaryota; kingdom Metazoa; phylum Chordata; class Aves; order Coliiformes; family Coliidae; genus Colius; species Colius striatus. The sequence continues at coordinate 77,602,326 of NC_084762.1, read as the reverse complement.
TGTTTATCTGAGCAGGATCCATTCTCTTTGAAAAAGGCTGGAAGGGAACATTTTACATTTCTTGATCTCATCAGTTTTAAACAGAGCTGTTAAAAATACATGGGAACTCAAAATATACTCTGATAAACTCAAATTGGGATCAGCAGTCCACACCGGCCTTGGAATCATCCATGGCGGAGATCCAATATCAATTCAAATGTCTTTTTAACTACAGGCTCATCAATGTGCCTACTAATTAACCTGCTAAGTCCAGACTGAAATCATCTCTTTGTAAAGAATACAAGACCTTCTTTAACTTAAGGTAATAACAGCTTAGTTTAAGATATAATGAAAGCATAAGCAGAAATAACACCCATTCAGGTGGTTCCTTTTTGAGTATGTAAATGCAGATAAGCTTCTTAAGTGTCAAAGTTTTAGTGTGAAGATGGACAATAAGAACCTCTCACTGATGACTTAAGTTGATACACACAAGAATCATAGACAAGCCCAAAAGTACATCATTGCATACCTATAATGCTGTTTCTACTCTAACAATGGCAAATATGTCTATGATAAGGACAGTCCCTGTGCCACAGCAAAAGGAAACAGGTGGTATGTCAGCTACCTGATGTAAACAAATAGTTGTTAATAGCCTTGTGGGATGTGGAAGATATTTCTCTCCTCTGGCAGATTTTCCACTTTTCTTCCCGTCACTTCCCTTGCTTTTTTTCCGTTTTCTACCAGTCTTCTAGTGAATTTTCCTTATTATCAACGATGAAAAAAGGTGAATTAAATGTAAAATATTCACTATGCCATAAAACAATATTTCTTTATATCACACTGACTTTTGTAGGTTGTTTTATTATTTCACAGTAATAGCGTCACTCAAGAGAAGAGCTTAAACTGATTTTAAGTACCACCCAGAACACTTACACATTTTCAGAGTCATAAATCTTCCTATGAATTGGGAATCATTATAAAAGCTTTGGAATTATGGAAATAAATAATAAAGTACAAATCACAATACTAACACCTCTAATTCATCTCAAAGGTGAAAAGGGACATACTCACAATCAAGAAAAGGAAGTGTGGGTTCCAGCCAATAATTTTTTCTGCTTACTGTTGTGAATCAAATCTGGATTCTCTGGGACCACAAGGTTAAAAACCAAAAACAGAAAAAACAATCATATCCTCCCAGAATGATTCAAGTCCTTTAATCTTCAAAAGTGGATAAATGGAACCTTACGAGGTTTACCTTACAAGCACATAACATCCTAACTTCTCTCTTATCATTAGCTGGCTCATCTCTTCTGCCCCATTCTCGGTACATGGTACTTATCTCTAATGGTGTGCACACATTCTATGACAAAAGATCTAGTGAAAAGTAACTTTACTTTGAGATCTGACAGAGTAAAAGCTCTCCTAAACTAGGAAACCTACACAATAAAAATTAGGCCAATGCAGACTAAAAATTTTATTTGAAAATTAAATTTTTGTATAAATAATAGCTTCTCACCTGAAAACAATAAAAGTGTATTTTTTTCTTGTCTAAGACAGTAAAGTCTATAGATTGGTGTAATTTATAAACTATTAATTATTTTGCTAAGCTGCCTTTTGACCTCTGAATCATATAAACTGCTAATGCAAACAAATATCTTTGAATTTTATAATGAAGTTTCCCCTATCCAGTGTAATTTCATTGGTCATCAAGACCCAGAAGCCAACATAAGGAAGTTACAGCACTGACATCTGGCTTATCTGCATTTTGAAGGAACATCAGGCACTTTCTAAGGGAGGGCATATAGGTAGTTCTGCCTAAGTGCTGCACCAGCCCTAAAATATCCAGTAAGTCACGTTTTGATGAAGAAACCACTGATTTGAATTATTTACCTCATTATTCTCTATTTTCCGAATAAGCTATTTGAGAATCTAAAAGGGGAAGTCTCTAATATCAGCTAGTAGCTTCTAGTAGCCTCAGTTTCATTCAGTCATACCACATATTGCTGAAGAACAATGACAGTCTCCTATGAACATATGCAAAACATTCATACTTAATTTTGTTGAAGTATGTTGACCCAACATGTTCGACCAACATGCCAGGGAACGACAATCCAGACTGCACAGAGAACTGAATTCAGGCAAAAAAAGATCAAGACTGCAAATTAATGATCTTGCTTCTACAGTGCTTCCTGTTTCTAAGGAAATATGACTTTCAATATACTTTTATTTGTAGGGGGGGAAAGGTGTTAATATTTTTTTAAGATCAGAATATTAATGTAACACTTCATCAAATATAATCATAAATTTGATCACAATGATCTATGCATTAAATTAAAAAGACCAACCAGTGCAACTATCCACCTTAACTTCCAAAGAATAAAATCTCCTCTATTTGTAAATCAGATATCCCTGACTGGGCTTTCCACAGGAAACTCTAACCTTTAACTCCTTACCTACAGGAGCAGTGAAATAATTATCAGAAGATATTCATAAGGAGGAACATAACATAAGAACTTCCTCAGGATCTGAGATTAAATGTAATAATTCACTTCTACAATACATTTTTAGTCACTGCTTACCTACACAAAACTGCTTTTCTAATTATAATTATGATCTCAAATGTATATTTCTACATACAATGGCCATACGATTATCACTGTTTGAACTCATTTTGTCTTATTTTTTATAACATGACTCTTCAACCAAATATTACAGTTTAAAGCACAGTGGGCTGTTCACCTCTTGAAAAAAATGTATACGCAATTCTATCTATGGAACTGTGTGGTTAATACATGACTCTCTAGCATATGTTTTGTTACCTTTTCATACAGATGCAGCGTGTAATTCAAGACTGAGGCTTGAATACACAATACATTCATCTAAATTTGATTCTATGCTTTAAGTCAAGTTTCCATCCTTCAAGGCTCCATTTCAAAGCATAGGTCTCACTTCTGGGAATCTAACATGTTATTGCAGAGGTAACCAGTGACACTAGGGTTTCACTTTTAAAAAACTTTTTTCCTTGTTAGTGTTACTACATGTTGCTTTTGATTCAGCTATTTATACCTGTTTCATTACATGAAAACATTACATACATAACTTTTCATAAAACTACTTAGTTCTAGTTGTCAAACGTACTCCTGTATCAGTTTCTAATCTGTAATAACAGTATGATACAAAGTCGCTTATAAAGTAATACTGGAGGAACCTACTTTCTGCTTAAGTCCCATAATATTTTTTCAGGACCACAGAAGTTTACAGAAAATCAAAAGAAAGAAATAAGTTCTCGCTGTCATCAGCAGCAAATCCTACACTAACTTTTCCTTAGTGCTTATTGCAGTGTGTTTTAAGGGCAGGACTTCAGGAGCCAGGATACCTAGCCACAATTTAACCACTTCCTTTAATTAGTAAGCGTTCCCTACAATAAGCTCACTAAACCTAGACACAGGAATATAGCTTGCAACAGTTTTGAAAAATTAACTGTAACTTATTGTTCAGTCCTTCATGACTTTACAGAGCCAAAGCAGAATTCTTGGTTCATAGGTATGATTGATCCAAAGCTCATAGGATTTAATAATAAGGTCTTGTGAGACACAGAAAGCCAGTGTTAGAGCTACTCTCACACAGAACAAGAGCTGTGGCTGTGCTTTTTGGATTACAGGCATTATATCTGTTGATCTTTAAGTACAAGACAGATGTACAATTTGATGACAAGACATTAGAAAGCATCATGAAGACGTTACTACTGAGTGTGCTCCAGTGGGTACAATACATGCTACTGAGATACCAGAAATACGATGTAAGGATAAGATACTGCCCAGGGAAATCATTTACTAAAGGCAGACAAACAAAGCACGAAGTGCAACTCCCAAAATAATACAGCTGCCTTTGTAGAATACTAGAAAGTCTACTAAGTAAAACAATGCCTCAGTTTCACTGGTTTGCATTTCAACAATGTACCAAATACACTATGTTATTTTCAAAAGTAAAATTATTTTGGCTTCTTGAGTGATCAAAACTTAGCCAAGATTGGAAGTGTAGTGGGATCTCCTGATTAGAACAGTCAGTTCATACAGGGCATATGCACTGATCTAAGTGTCTAATCTTAGAATTCAGCTTGGTTCTCCAAGGAGCAACAGACATAGTGTGTATCACCTGCCTCAAGCCTCATGACACCTCCACAGAGGTCAAAAGCGGTTTTGTGGTACTCACCAGGTACTCCATCTTTCTTCAATCTCAGTGTAATAATGAATCAACCTCTAAAGAAAAACAGTCTCCCTGTAGACTGCGAGGAGGAGGAGGGTGAAACTATTTAACTAAGGTACTCAGAGTAACCTGCTAAGGCAGACATTTTTAAAACTCTGACACCTGCACTTGGCATCTACAGTGCTTCAGTCCTTAAAAGAATCATCTACTGATAATACTCATACCACAATGTAAATGCAGATTTTAAAAAAAAAAAAAGATAAAAAGAAAAAATTAGGTGCCAATCTGTAAGAAATTTGGCAGGCACATAACATATTAAAAGGGAAAAGGCTTCAGAGAAGGAACACATCTGGAGTGATATCTGTGCTTCCAACCTCTCTGTAAACAACTCTTTTGCTAAGTAATGGTTTCACTTCAGAAATGGGAGTCCTTATTAATCCCACAGTCATATAGCAAGCTTTGATCAATTAATGCTTTCAAGTACTTTGACACTGGATATCAAATTATAGAAATGCAAAGACCTATTATTACTTTCCACTCTGAGCTAGAAAATACTATGTAACAGGAACAGGGTACACTATAAACTAGCTAAAAATTACAATGCTAAAATGTTAAAGCTATAAATTACAATGCAAAAAGAAAAAAGGATATTTTCCAATTACTTCTTCATTCGTCAATCTGAGAAACAGTAGGTAGAGTGTATTTATGGTTGAGTGTTATTTCCTCAAGTTTTAAAATGTGTGCTGAGCACAACTGACTTACGCTGTAAATACATTTATTACAACCAATCTAATGCTGACTGAAACAGATACAGTATTTTCAATTACTCTAGATACTCTTAGAAAGTTTTGTGTTTATACCTGAGTACAAATAAAACAAGCCTACCAGGAAAGATATCAACCAATAATAATCCTAACCAATAATAAGATCACATGATAAAGCATCACAGACTTCTGGCTGACTGTTCAGCAGTCCAGGAATTAGCAAGTTTCACTTGTTCAAAACTTTGCTCATCAGAGTCTACTCCACTTGCAGATACAATCACTTTATCATTTTTCTTCAGCAATGTATAAAAGCAAATTTGTCAGAATCATAGCCTCACCATTAATATTAAAGCTCTTCATTATCTCTTCTGACAGCACAGAGCAGTCTTTGAACATCCTAGAGAAAACACCAATTCATTCATGAAAGTCAGAAACTGAGCAAACACCATGAGAACCGGACAAACCTTTCAAGACTAGCGTGTAAATTGCATTTTGGCCTCTGTTTGTGAAAGGACAGGAGTCACTGGCACAGACTACAAATGTTTATCCCTTGTCTCTACTCAGCTTCACCATTAGGCCTTCAGCTGCTTGTTAAGCTCTGAAGAGTCCTAATCTACAATAACGCCTGTCTACAAATGTTGTCAGGGTAAGTAGTGAGGTACTAACCCTCTAGGTCATTTGTGTTCAATAGGTAAGCCCTGAAACATCAACCTATGGAAATTTACTGCCTGTCACAAAGCACTAGCTAATCAACTAAGTTACAATTAAGACAGGAACAGAAGCTCTAACTGGTCCTAATTCCAACCTCTGGCCTTTTCATGAAGCTTTGCTTTAAGAAAAAAGTGATCCAAGTTTAAATTTTAACTCTAGAAAGACAAGTATAACAAAAACTTAATACAACACATGGTAAATGCAGTGTCTGCTAATTATAAATACACAGACATGTAAGACTAAAAGTGAATCACAGCTGTTTCAGGAGTGACTTTGAACCTAGACTTTATTTCTTCAGATGCAGTTAATCAAGAGTGCAATTAATTGAGAGTACAAGTAAATGCCTCTTTGATCAGATTCTGACATCAGTTACACCCATCCAAGCCCACAGTAATTGACTTCAATACTTCATTAGATACAAATTGAGGCAAAAATATATCATAGTAGAGCTTATTTTCCTTGCCCAAAAACAACTGTGCATGCCAATTTACTTGACTGTGATTTCCATTTTCAAGGTACAGTGTTTATGGCACTTTATTTTTGTCTGAAAACTTACAGATTACATATATATACATATATATGTTCCACATACATGTAGATTCTACACACAGTTAGTTGTGAAGCTAAAATCAGGAGAAAATGTTCATGGTTCAAGCTTAAAATACGAGAAGATCGTAAAGCACTGTTTTCTTGTTTAGACATTAAAAATAAAAAACTAGGTTTCTGTAATATATGTTTTGCACATATAGAGAACTGGCTCCAACCTGTCATGGCTTAACAATTCAATTGTTCATTTTACATGTAAAGAGAGTTTCTCCAGGTAAAGAGACTGACTGACTTGAGTATATTTAGCATTAATCAAATGCAACAGACTTGGGAAAAACATTTATCAGCCAAAACCAAGATGAACAAAGACCATTTCCACTTTTCCCAATTGTCAAATGTTACAGTGTGAAGATGACTAAGCACAGAATGAGAGAGAAACATCATGTGTGATCTCCTATTTTTATAAACACCTCTCATCTCCCATACCTTCCTAGAAAGTAGGACATAGGACTTAGTACAGAGGCATCTCCATCATCTATTAGTTGCACACATTCCAGGGATAAAAGGTATGCGGGACTGTGCCTTTTGGGAGGAAGAAGGGTTTCACATGTTTTAAGTATAATAGCTGTTGTATAAGAAGTAGACAGCTAAAAATATCCTGCACTACTTGCCTGTTCATCAATTACCTAATTAACCATCTGTATGCCTACCTAAGCAAACTCAAGTCTGTAAATTCTTATGTGTTAATTGGCACCTTCTGTACTACATTCTAGGCGGCTATAGCTATTATTGTTTTAATGGTTTGAAGCCTGCAGAATTCTCCCCTATAAAGAAAAGAAGGAGAGCTACAGAGGAAAAATCAGAGTAATCATTTGGATCTAAGCCATGTAAACGCCTCTCTAAAAATGTCATCTATTTTCTTCAACTTATGTTTTAAAAAACAGGTCTGTATAGCTTCATGACAGCCTAATGCTGTCACACAACAGTAACAATATCGAATATTGCATATATTTATCACAGCACCTTAGAGATTGTTTGAGCTCATACTAGGCTATCTGTAATTAAAAAAGATTATCTATTCTTCTCTCACAGGTATAAAGATGCCAGATTCAGACTTTCTGGGGAAGGGGGAGGATAGGACAGAGACTTAAGTTTCTTTCCAAAATCTAACACTTCGTGAATTAGGAAGGCATCCTGTACTACCAGTAACTGACCATTTGCCACATTTCCTGATTTTTCCTCACCTTCATGGACATACACCACAATAAACTATGCTGATGGAAATGAATCTCTTGATGGCTTTGAAAAGTGAAGGCTTCTAGAAGTGTTTATAGATAGTGGTCACCATTTGAAGAGATATGTTCTTATTTAGTGCCTATCCCACTGATAGTTTTGATTTAGAACCAGAGATGAATGAACTTTGTTTCATTTTCAAGTAACTGTGCATTTTGGGTCATCGACAGTCTCGTCCTGTTCCCCAACTGTATTTGTGGCTACTGCCACCACTTTATGTGCACTTTGAATTCTTCAAAAGGTAAGCCTTCAAGTAGCAACAGCTTTAGATATCCCTTTCTGTGGAATTTTAAAGCCTTCACGTACATGCACCTGAGTACAAGGGAGAGTCAAATTCTGATGGGTATTATCATTTAAGTACCACTTCATCTAACTGCACAGGAAGGCCGATGGGAATGCAATAAAGTACTCTACTTCCTAAAATCTATTTAATTTCACTTTTTTAAAACATTGCATTTTTTCCTAGAATTTACAAAGTATGACTACGTTCCTTTTCCTGTGAACTTTTCCTATTTAAAAATTCTGGTTTGATTTTATTGTCTCATATGGCACCTCAAGTTTTTTCATGGTAGTTAAAAATGAAATAAATAAAATAAATTCCTTTTCTGTACTCATATTCAAACAGAGAAGATCATGAGCACTGCTGCTTTGAAACTGAATATTCAGTCCTCAGTATAACTTTTCCTTTAGAATGTGTACATATACATGCATGCAATACGTCCTGTAACTGTGGTTTAAACATGTATACCTCCTACAGGTCTGAAAAAGCTTTTATAAACCTTTTCACACCTATGGAGAAACAATATGCCTTACTCTACCAAAATAAATAGATAAGCACTGCACTACAACAACATTAAAGCAAATATATTTTAAAGAATTAAAAGAATTACTTTGCTTTGCAAACTATGCTTTTTCAAAGTTACAGATTTCTTCTAAAACGTAAAATATATGCTCAACTATCATGTAAAAGAAGGATCCATATCACCTAATTTTAAGCACCTATAAACCAGATGTCTGATCTAGTTCACTTTATTTTACATCATCTCACCTTTTTTTGACATTTACATTATCACAGCACAATTCAGTTTCCAGGAAGTGCCCACCACCATCATTGTAGGGAAAGCACAGACAGCTGGCTAGTTGCTTACCTTTTAGATGTTTAACAATAGGTAAAATGACAAACTAGCCCAAAACAGTTACATTTTAAGATAGCTCTTCAGTAGTAGATATTGGACTGAATCATTCAGCAGGAGAGGTTAGATATGCCTAATCAATCCTAAGAGACTTGAAGAAAGCAACCATCCAGGTATACACCACACTCTATGGGAGCATCTCTTCCCTCCCATGGATATAAGCATTCCAGTACCTACGATAATAAATATTTTTAGCTGTAACTGAACAGTGAAATTTAAGAAGCAATACCAACAGTTTGTAGAACACACAAAAATGAACTATGCTGCATTTCCTCAAGCTACTGTCAGACTATTTCACTTTCCCTAGAGAGCTGCTTTTCTCCACCTTCTTCACGTCAATTCCTTATTCTTCATACATATGCAGGTTTTTTTTCTGACTGCTTTTGTGCATTCATAAAATTCCAAAAGCAAAACAAGTCGAAATAGCTGATTCTCCACAAAAGAGGTAGCTATTTGTAAAAACCTTCCAGTCTCTCCTCAGCCTTCTAGATTCTCAGAGAATCACTAAATTTCTACTACATGTCAAATCTGTATATTCTTAACTGTATTTTGCTTTGTGAAATATGATTTTCAGGACATTGTAATACTCTCAGATACATAGGCTTAATATTTTAACTACTGCATAATATCATTTAATATCATTATACCAAATATAAAACCAAACACAAAACCAAATACAACAATTCTTGAGATGCTTTCCTCTGTCTACACCTTGGCTTTCTGCTCATAATTTAAGTACAAAAATCCGATCATTATTTGTTACATATCTTACTTCTTGCTATAAATAATTTCTTAAATTGTCCTATTTATTGGCCTAGCTTATTACTGCTTGTCTGAACTCCCATTAGCATCCGTACCTCTCCTCCCTAAGGTAGACAAACCAACCTTCCAGACAATTTGTACCATAATTTTAAAATGCTTAAATATACTTAACAAAAGGATGAAAAGTTATAAATATTTCATTTTTTTTTTCTCAGCATTGTTTTTCTGAAGGAGTTAATTTTATACAAGAATACATGTCCCTCATAACAAAATATGACACAGATGTATCATCACAACACTAAAACTTACGATGTAAAATTGATAGTGAGAGGAAAAGCAGTAGAAACACAAAAAATTGCATTTAATAGAGTTGAAACTATATTTATGTGTTAGAAGAACTGAAATATTATTTTCCTTCTTGATTAAAAAACATTTTGAATTTACAAGACAGTGCAAATCACAGAAGCAAAGTATTTTTTAAATGTGAAAGATGCTCTGCATAGAAATTCAGGCAACTTTGTCACAGTCTTAACACTAAAATATCATATTGAAATGGCATTTCAGTGGTACACTAATGAAATTTTAACATCTTTTAGATAATAATTAAGAATATAAAATAGATTGTTTTCAACTTTTTGGATTCAAAGCAGGAAAATGTTTTACTATTTAAAGTTTTGAGAATTATCATGTTTTCCCTGCCCATCATAATTAATGAAGTTCATATGACTTGTTAAATTATTGGGAATACTTTAACTCACATTTTATTCACATTAACAGATCAAAATACATCACAAATACTCTCATATTGAGACTATGACTGAATCCCATACAGTGTTAAGCTTCATGTATACTATCCAGTTACCAAAAAATAATCAAATGTAGCATGAATGTATTACTACGTTGCTAAACTAACATAAACAAGGCTTCCATACAAACACAGTAAAGCAACAATATTTATTAGTTTTTACAATATTTATTAGTATTTATTAGTTTTTACAATAAAAGGCAACTAATATCTCAAAGACTTAAAAGTTCAGTTCTACCTAGTTCCTTCTAAAGCAAACATGAAAGAATGTAATTCCATACAATAATCTCAGTTCAAGCCTGTACTCTTTACTGATGAGGAAAAGATCGGAGTATCTTTAAGAAAAGTATCCACATGAAGTTTACTTACATGAGTGCATATGTAAGTAAAGAGGTTCTAAGGCATGTATCTCACACAAAACTCCCATTCAAGACACAGCATTCTGACTTTTGCAACAGTAGCATAAGCAATGAGTAATTAATATATCTGATACACTAATTACATATCACTGCGTACTACTTTAAAAAAAATAGATAATATTTGTTTAGTATAACAGAGCGAGTCTAAGAATTCTATTCTACTCTGTCTATCAGTGTAGTGTTATTACTTCCTTATGTGAACACCAGCAGGCTGCATTCTCAAAAGAGGCTGCCCTACCCTTCTTATATTGCCTTCCTTCTTGGATTAGCACAAGTATTTGTAGGGTCATCAGGTGAACGAGATAAAGAAACGGATTTGAACTGAAACTGAACCACACGGGATGGGAGGAGAAGCTGGATTTCACTTGGAAGAGTTCCTTCCCCCAGTTCACTCTATGGCCACACAAGTTTTGTGCCATATGTGAATAGCAGTGAGAAATTACAGCCAAAAGGAAGAGGTCATCTTTGTATTTCTAAGCAGCATGCCAGTTTAAAGCAATCCTTGAAGTAGGGTTCAACACTGAAGGAACTAATGACCCTCTAAAATTATTTCTTCCCTTCCCATAGGAATCTAAATAATTAGCTTATCATGATGCCTAACAATTAGATAGCTAAAAACTCTTACACTAAAGGTGACCATAATTCATCTATTTAACTGCACATGAAGTGGCTCTTCTGCAAACAACATCATGTCCAAATGTATATCCACAGTGTCCTCTAGGCTTTTTCAAGTTTGAAACTTAAGTGTCTCCTAATTTCTCTATACACCTTTTAATGAAAGTAAACATGCTTAGGCATGTATAAGAAAACAGAAACATCTAAATTACAACAAGAAATTACTTTCCCACTTCCTTCTGTGTCTTAATGATGTTACAAATAATTTTGTAGAGGGAAATTATAAGTTGTAATTGTGAAAACCTCTTAAAACTGAAGGAAAAGATAGAATAAATCATTTGGACACCTTATATTAAATATTTCCTTAAAATGCATCTACGTACAGAGAGCGTAGCACTAGCACAGCTTAAAAAAGGTAAGAAAGTAGCTCCAAGCAAGACAGGTCTGAATGTTAAATTCTCAGAAAGCTCAATTTGATTATTCCTGGGAATTTGCTTCTACATTCTTTACAGAGAACATTAACATTTTTTGCCTTCATCAAAAACTTTTCTATCATATTTAGAAAAGCATTGTGTTTAAATACATAGGCACTTAGTCCATGTTGATCTGCTAACTTCAGAGCAAATCTTGAATTTGAGATACCTTGAAATTTTTTATTTAATAACTGCAACTGAGAACAATTCAGTAAATGTGGATATTTTTATTCTAGTATTCATGTATGGAAAAAAATAAAATACCATTATTTTCAAAAGTTGATAGTGTTTTAAGACTATTTACTTTGTAACACATAGGTTGCATTTCTGGTCTTCTAAAGTATGTGAAAACTGTTTAGATCACCAGGCTTGCAGCTGCACTCCATCTCTTAAAGGTATCAGGAGTCAATACGGTTTAATATCTTCATTAATGGTTTGAATAACAGGACAGAGTGTCCCTCAGCAAGTCTGAAATGGAATTAAAATTGGTAGAAGCCACTAAGATACACCGGAAGATCAGACTGCTACTCAGAGGAAACCGGAGAAGTGGGTTGTGCAAAAAGTTCAATAAAGACAAATCCTAAATTCTGCATTTGGGATAGATTAATCTTATGCACCAGTAGAGACTGGAGACAGATCACAGAATCGTAGAATCAAATAATGGTAGGGGTTGGAAGGAAATTTAGAGATCATCTAGTCCAACCCCCCTGCAGAAGAAGCAGGTTCACCTAAATCAGGTTGCAGAGGAACATGTCCAGGTAGGTCCTGAAGATCTCCAAGGAAGGAGACTCCACAACCCCTCTGGGCAGCCTATGCCACTGCTCCCTCACCTGAACAGTGAAATAGTTTTTTCTTATATTTAAGTGGAACTTTTTGTGTTCCAGTTTCATCCCATTACCCCTTGTCCTGTTGCTAGACACAAAAAAGGGACGTCCCAACTTCCTGACACCCACCATTTCGATATTTGTAAATATTAATGAGATCCCCCCTCAGTCTTCTCTTTTCTAGACTAAACAGCCCCCGTTCCAGCAGTCTTTCCTCATAAGGAAGATGCTCCAGTCCCTTGATCATCTTGGCAAACTGTAAGGAAAAAGATATGTTACTGAGGACCCAGCAGTCCAGGTAAGCAAGATGAGCATGTATCAGCAGTGTCCTCTTGCAGCAGCAAATGCCAATAAGAACCCTGGATGTAATCAAGACTCCAGACAGCAGTCTGACCCCTCTATACAATAATAGCAAGACCATATGTGAAGTACTACATCCAGTCTGGGACTCTCCAGTACAAAGGAAACATAGATCATTTTGGAGTGAGTCTGGCAGAGGACCATGAGACTGCCAAGTGGCTACAGGGAAGGTTAAGAGAGCTGGGATGTCAAGTTTTAGGAAGAGTTCTTCCTGCTGTCTTCCGTGTTCAGATAACTAATGGGAAGGTACATAGTAGAAAAAGCCATACTCCTCTTGGAAGTGTGGAGAGATAGGGTAAGAGGCAATAGACACTAGACACAGTGAAGAAAATCTTGATTAATTATCAGGGAAAATATTTGAAAATGGTAGTCAAACTGTAGGAATGGTTGCTAAAAGAAGTTGTGAAATATCCACCCTTGGAGACATTTAAAAACTTGACTAGAAACCAGATCTAAATGGTTTGTAGTTTGAGCAAGAGGTTGACCTAAATGATGTCTGAGGTTTTTTCCAACACTAAACCTTCAACAGTGCAAAAGTGATCATGGAAAATAATCACCAATTTGGTCAGTTCTGAGTTAAATATTCATTAAAAATATACTTCAGACTTAATATGATTATTCAGGTATTTTTGTTACCATGAACATGTTATGTAGTCTCACATGTTCATTGAGGTAACTGGGCTTATGCCAGTATAAACTAACAAATAACTAGATCTCACACTTCAAAGGTATTAGAGCTTGAGGTTCACATGTAGAATTTTTCACAGCACACAGTTCACCACTTTTCAAGTAATTAATTAATTAATGTCCCCTACTGTATTAATCTGTTTTAAAAAGATAGATTTAAGATCTAGAACTACATTTATGTTAACTTCATAACACCAGAAAAGACAATTAAGAAATATCTGAGAGAAACATACACATTTTCCCTACTTAAAACCTTAGCACTCATTCCAGTATAGGTATTTGAGTGTTTAAACATTTATATATACACTGCATTTTTTTATTCGATGTGAAATCATAAAAAGAATCTACTTTATCTTCTTTTCATCAATTCTAACAGTATGCAGACAACTTTGCTAACACGCAAATTTAATGGCAAAGATCCTTGGTTTCATCTTCACATTCAGACTTCAGGTTTTAATTTCAAGTATTACAAAATTAACAAGAAAATCAAAAATGCTATTAGCAATCCACAGAGCTGTTCATCTGTTTCACTTTTTTTCACCACAACAGCAAGCAATGGAAGGAGCATGATTACAGCCCAGTGTATGGATATCATTTTAGAGCTATTCAAATACAGAGATGCTAAATGATCATACCTCAGCTGTACACGCCTATTGCAACTTGTGTTTCACTTCCCAAATATACTGGGTTTAAAACAGAGCAGACTGCAGTTTTGATAACATCTGCTACAACAAATAACAAAAAAAAAAAGAGTGTGAAGTCTGATGAATGTTTAAACAGAACATTTTTTATGGATCAGCTAAATCTTTTCTGCTTTTTAATTAAAAGTAAAGAAAATGGAACTTAATTATCCTGTAAAGATTAGCTTGTGGGCATCTTCCTGTAAATTACTTCTAATTGAAAGCAAATTGTCAAGTGACATTCAAAGTACTGTCCTTTAAAACACAGCTGTTCTATTGCTGATTTCAGTACATTACAGTGCTTTCTTGTTACAGTAAGGGATATTTGAATATTTTAACAATTTGTCTGGTTTTGTATGGATTTCCATTTAGTATAACTTAATCACAGTGTCTCTTCCAAAAACTAGAAGAAATATTAGCTACCTTAAAGTACCAAATGTCCTAAAGTAATTTCTCTTTGCCTTTCATTTTGAAGCTTATCAGTTAACCATTGATTAACACATGGCATGGGTAACCAACTAGTTCTGGTTGGTAGACTGCTACCCAGCCTGCTACCTCGATCATCCTTACTGACAGGACCTAATTTACTGGCAAAAACATTTTAAATATTTGAAGCAATTTCAAGTAGTTTGGTTGCATGAACTATGAACTGACATTCTACACTCTATTTCTTTTATTTATTTATAAATAAATAAATTCTTGTGACAATATCCAATAGACTTTCATAGCAGAACATTAACACTCAAAGATCAAGATAAAAATATAGAATATTCATGTAAATGTATCAAATATATTCAATCATTTTGATAAACCACTTAAATGTTACTTATCATTGCATTCGGAACTGCAACTTCAACCCAATAAACCTGTTACTGTCTTGTATTAAATCTCTCTTGAGATGTTAAGATTTCATTCAGACGGATTAAACTTTGGCCCTCTTCTTGTACATGTGCTCATCTACTACACGAAAATGTGATTTTATCCTACATCCATAACAAAAGCCAAAAATAATTAGAGGTGAAGTTCAAATTTCTACCAAAACTACAGTAAAATTTGGCATTTCTAGCATGATCCTCCTACTTTTACAAGCTTTAATGTCTCCAAGACTATGAATTCACACACTTCTCTGTGGCAGTCAAAACAGATTCTTAAAACTTTCATACAGAAAGTGTAATGCCTTCACAGCATTAGGCTTGAAGCACGTGTCTGCAGTTGGAACAGAGCAGAGTGGCTTAGGAAGGGTGTTTGGACACATTTGTTCTAGACAGTAAGAAATACTACTTGCGTATTAGAGCTGTGACATATGACTAGTTATGCAGTTCGCCAGCACAAGGCTGAGGTAGGCTTGAATCCTCAGATGTGGGAGAGGATGAGCTGGAAGGGACTGCTCAGGGATACTATTTGTTTTTTCTCAGAACCAGCTGCACAGGCAGCTTAGCCACTTTCTAAGGAAATTGTGATATCACTGGGGACCCACTGCTTGTGAACCACTCACAGTATTTCCCCTTCTTTTATCTCCAGAACGTATGACACGTGCCCTGTGGCTCTCAGCCAAATTCAGACTCGTGTGTGTTTCAAAGGATTAATGTTTGCCACTCTAGAAAGGTATTTAATAAATCATCAATGTCATGACTGGATTTGGGAAAAAGTACTAATTCCTCTTACTCTATAGTTGCAAATATTAATAAGAAAATAAGAAAAATTTAAAAGGACAATTTATTAAAGATCTTAATTCTATCAGAATTCTATCTTTTGTTTCCTATCAGGCTCATCATATATCTGAACAACTCAGTGGAAAACAAAAAGTGAAAAACCTATAGGCTAATTTTTATTGTATCTTTGTTTCTACTTCTCAAATTTAACATTTGGGGTTTTTTCCTCCACCATAAGCATGATGATAGGACACGATATGGGAAAGAAAATAATCTTGCATTATTGCCATGAGACACATGGTTACTTATGTTTATTGTGGATGTAAAATTAGAAAGATTATACTATACTCTGTACAAAATACACTTAAGTCCCTAAGACAGAAAGAACCAACAGTATATTCTTCAAAGTAGTGGTTATCAATCTCATCTGAAGATTGTACTAGAACATCCTCTATGATCCACAGCTGGTGTCAGCCATATAAACACAGCTAATGCCCTCTCAATCATTATGCATTATAATCACTATAGTAGTCACAAAGTACAAGAAGATCAAGAACTATTGGTAAGTCTTTGACGTTAAATTTCAAAATCTAAGACATGGTAAAAATAGTCTAGAAGTAGTTCTTGTCGTGTTCTCTAAAGAACATTGGAAATCAAAATCAGTAAAAATTTTTACACGTAACACACTTCAGTGAAATTAGAACAGTAAGAGGGTTCATTTTTGGCATGGTGTAACTATTGAGACTCTTCACTGATTCTGATATCTTGCCAGAAATACATGTGCTACCAGGGTATACCTCAATACAGTCTATGGGCTACGCCAACAGACTTCTCTGTAGGCTACAGTATCTACTAGAAGATACACAGAATAAAGCACTGAAGTTAAGCCTACAAATCATTATAGATCATTACTCTGGAAAACAAGATTCCTGAGAAGATATCTCAACTTAATACATCCTTCTGACAATCACACTTCAACATTTCATTCTTCTCGGCCTTTCTTAATGTAGCACAAAAAATGGCACATCTAGCACAGTGTACAGAAAGTGCAGATGGGGGAAGCAGAAGCTGAACTTTGTGACTACCACAAGCTTTTTTTAGGCTTTCATTTAACATTTGTCTAGTTGATTTCTGCCATAATATTCTGCATAATCCTTTGGCGAGACTGCTAGGCCTTACTTTTGTTCTGAAATCAATCATGAAAAGAAGATGGAAAACTGATGAGGCACATCAAAGGCACAGAGGTTCTTAAAAGTTTCAGAGAGGCCTTTCAGGATCTAAGAGGTAACAGCTTTTTGAAAGAGATGTTAAAATAAAAAGTGACCAAAAAAACCCAAAAAAACCCCAAAACCATGCAAGAAAACAAGCAAACAGAATCCACACACACCTCAGTAAAGACCAATGTGTCTGTTACTAAACTACTGCTAACCTTGGCCAATAAGGAGACATAAAAACTGAAAAAACTAACAAGTGACAAATCATTCAAGCCTGAGGGAGGAGTGGAGGTATTAACAGAAGATTCCCCAGATATGTACCATTAATCGTCCAAAGCAGTACAGCAAACTTATACAAGTTTGCTTTTAAACAACATATACAAAATGGTGCCTGAGTAGCTGAACATGTCCTGGAAATGCTTGAGAAGCTTTCTTACAAAAATACAATTAACATGGGATTTGCATTTCATTTCTTTGTGATAAGTCAGACACATTTTACTGTCACTATTTAAAATCTTCCTAAGGGACACTCCACCACTTTTCCTTCATGCAAAAAGAAAAATTAAAAAATTAAAATACGTCAAATAAAAAAATCGAACTTCAGAATGTAAACTCTCATGACATGTCATTTGTAAGCAAATCATATTCCCTATGGAAAATTAATTTACCAGGTAATTTTTTGCTCTTACTTATAGGGCTGACAGTAAATCACACAGCATGGCCAAATAAATGTTTTGTTTTCAGGAATCAACACTGCAGTAAGAAACAGGTAAACTTCCAAGATCTACCAAACTTAATATTTACTCATCCTTCTAATTGCATATTACAAATTTATGATTATTTCTTCCCTTTTCATGATGGATTCTTCAGTATGGATTTAAATCCATCTATAAAAAGATTAATAATTCTAGAACTATTATTACAGCCATTATAATTTTTATACATTACTTGAATTACAATGCTATTTTAGGAACATTAACATAAAACCATAAAAATATTTTTTTACTTTCAATAAATGAAAACTAGGGTTCCTTATGCCATTACATTTACATGTAAGCACAGACTTATGTCACTTTCTGTGGAAAAGAGGCCTATCATTACAAATTAATGAGTGATCACTAGCTTGGACATATCACAGAACTCATATGCCAAACTCCCAAGTTCTGTCTTATGAGGTACAACAGACTTTCCACACAGTTCTTGTATTTGCTACTCCCATTTTAGTGAAAGAAATGATTGATACCTTGGATCTGCACAGGAAGAGGAGATTTTTAAAAGGCAGATTTAAAATATTTTCCACAGTTTCTCCCATCAGACATCAAAAAACAGAAATCATACACAAAAAAAAAAAAAACAGAAAAACACATAGAGCTTTCAAAATGTGAAGTAGTTCATTTTTCTATAAAATCGACAAGTGTGGTAGTTTTCAGAAGCAAAAGGTAGAGATTAAAAACAGGAACTTTCTTATTTGGATTTGGTCTTCCAGATAGTATTTTTGGTATATTAATCCTGCATAAGACAGTAGTATACCACTAAGAAATATGCAAGCCTCTAGTGGCTCTTATAATACTTCTTTAAAGCCAATTCATCAAAATCTCCAATCAACAATTTCACAAAAAATTCTGCTTCAGAAAGAAGATGAAGCCTATTGCAATGTCTTTTGCAACTTGGTATCCCACTTGAGAGTTGGGCAGAGAGGAACCTCATGAGGTTCAACAAGGACACGTGCAGAGTCCTGCATCTGGGAAGGAACAACCCCATGCACCAGTACAGGCTAGAGGTTGAACTGCTGAAGAGCAGCTCTGCAGAGAGAGACCTGGGAGTTCTGATTGATAATAAGCTAAATATGAGCCAGCAATGTGCCCTCGTGGCCAAGAAGGCCAATGGCATCCTGGGATGCATCAAGAATAGTGTGGACAGCAGGTCAAGGGAGGTTCTTCTCCCCCTCTACTCTGCCCTGGTGAGGCCTCATCTGGAGTCCTGTGTCTAGTTCTGGGTTCCTCAGCTCAAGAGGGACAGAGAACTTCTGGAGACAGTGCAGAACAGGGTCACCAAGATAATTAGGGGACTGGAACATCTTTCATATGAGGAAAGGCTGCGGGAACTGGGGCTGTTTAGTCTGGAGGAGACTGAGAAATCTTATTAATATTTACAAATATCTAAAAAGTGGGTGTCAGGAGGTTAAGACATCCCTTTTTTCTATAGTAGCTAGCAACAGGACAAGGGGTAATGGGATGAAGCTGGAACATAAAAAGTTCCACTTTAACATAAGAAAAAACTACTTCACTGTGAGGGTGAGGGAGCAGTGGCACAGGCTGCCCAGAGGGGCTGTAGAGTCTCCTTCCTTGGAGGTCTTCAAGATCCGCCTGGACGTGTTCCTCTGCAACCTGATCTAGGTGAACCTGCCCCTGCAGGGGGATTGGACTAGATGATCTCTAAAGATCCCTTCCAACCCCTACCATTCTATGATTCTATGATGTCCCATACACTTAGGATATCAGTGCTCATAAACAAAATCATTCAAGATTCTATAGTAGTGTAAAAAAAAAAGAGATGACATGCCCCACACCCTAAAACCAATCTGAAGAAATACAACATTCTAAAACTTTTCTTAGTTTCTGGAATTCTCCCAATATTACTGGACTTTCACATAGGCTAATGCACACACATGCAGTTTCTAACGTGTCTAATTTCTGGGTTTGAAAAATGGGGGATAAAATCAATGATACACAAGGATGAATACTTACTCCTTATCCTCCTTATCCTAAAGGACCTAATGAGAAGATGCTTCCCTTTGTGGCTTCATGCAAATGTGATTTGAATATTTGAGCAAAAATTTAATGTTAATTAGAATTATTAAATAGATTCCAGTTTTACATATGCAAAAATCTGCAAACAGTTTCTTAAGCTGAAGTATCTGGCTTTTGTTCATTTTTTAAGTAACATACAGTGGAAGTACATTTAAAGTATATATGGCAATACATTTTTCATCTGACTTGATTCACGAGGTGGATAAATGATTTCTTATCTATATTATGATGCTTAAAATTTTCACTTCTATTTTAAAATTGAAAACAAGTCATATTACATGCTAGCAGCTCTGGTATCCAACTATTGGCAGCATCCAGATACTCATACCATCACTAGGTAGCTAACACAATGTAACAACATAATACAAACTATTGATTTATTTGGAAAGTTATTTTCTTTGCTACAGAACAAAACAAAAGCCCTCAAGCAAGATCTTCAGAGAATAAAAGCATATTGATATCAGGTAAAATATATCTACATAAAATTTCCATATTTTTGGGGTTGTTTTTTAAGATGATTCACAATACCAGGATTGCCTCTGTAAGAAGTTGGCATCATGAATTTTAAGATAGCATCAAACAGAAGTTTCAACTGGATGGGTAGAGATAATCTGAAATTCAGATTATCCTTCACAACATCTTCCATTCTACGGAACTCTATAATACACCCTTACAGGAGATTTGTATACAACAACTTCTCACACTCCTGCATTGTAGAGGTTTTTCTACACTTTCTTCTAACAGTAAAAGGTGTAACAGGTTGCAGTATGGCAAACTATATGCTAATTCTCAGACTTGTTCAGATGAAATAGAATCACGGCTAGAATATCCTTCATATGGACTGTGGGGGATCCCACTCTAACTTTCACAAATTGACAAAGAGAAAATATCTGGTTTCAGTGTTCTAACATTGATCATATCTCTTTGTTACAAAGTAAAAACAAAAATTACCAACCTAAAATGAAAAATTGTCATCAGAATTCTTCAATGTCAGTTTCCAAATACATATATGAAACACAAAGGGAAATTACTATTTAAGCACATTAAAAAAAATACATCTGCTTCCTGAGCTACGACTAATCATAAAAACTTTGTGTTACCATAGTAAATTTATTACTGATAGATCACTAAATATTTCATTAAAGAAAACATTGGTTACGCTATCAAGTTTTAAAATGTCATGTATATTAAATTCTTTTAACATGAGATATCTTTTCCCTACATAAAGCACTATTTAGACAGATATTCCCCATACTTTTAGCCACATAGCCAGACTACCTCAAGAATATTATTTTGAAAAATTGAAGTTTTGATATAAATCATCTCAGACTGGAGTATAACTGCTGGACTACATGAAGAAACAGATGCATATGATGAAAGAAACAGGTGCAGTCAATAAAACACAAGGGAATTTCTGCCCTGTTGGAAGCAGAGTTTACATTCACAGAATTTTATATGCACTCCTTCTAGCAATGTAAAATCACTTACTATTTCATCACAATCTTGGCTGAAGTACAAGGAGTAACAAAGGATGTAATTCACACAAAACCACTGTGTATATAAACAGAATGTAACAATGACAACATATTTTTCCCTGGATTCTGCAAATGTCATAATTTCTGAATTTGTAAGGACTGCATATGTCTGCTTCCCTTCCCATTTCACCTTCTTCCAAAACTGCATTATTTCTGTGATTTTGATCGGTAATACTAAGAAATAACTTCATTTTGGCAAGATTTTAGGCAAAGAAAACTGTGTTAAAAATTGCATTCAGTTTATATGCTTTTTCCTCTTATGAATAATCTAAAACAATCTTCAGTTTTTATAACAATTTCTGATTTTTTCCTAACCAAAGAACTTGCTCTATTTACCTAGGTTCTTATATAGTATCTGTTGTATAACAATTTAAATATACTCCTAACGTAATCAGATAAGTGCTATTACAAACATCGCTTGCTATTGTCCTTAGGTAATCAAGTAAAGTACCATGTAACTGACTTCTCAAAAGTCTGACTTCTAATAAGATTTCCCTCTGTTCATGAATACAGGGATTGACAGTTTAAGTAGGAAATTTGATACATAAAGACAATCTTGAAACACAAAAAAATTTGTTGGGTAATTACACAAACATTCAATAACTCCAAATTAACATACAATAACAGTCATCCTTCTATATAAGTGAAAACACACCTGACAAAAAAAAGTTCAAAATTGGTATGTACCTTGAAAGTATGAAGTAAGTGCTTGTAGCATAGGATCATCTTTGGAAAAAATAAAAATAAAAGGATAGCTTCTATTCAACATCCCAGCATGCTGTTCTGAGTTCCAGATATTTTAAAAAACACACAACACTCATACACACCAAAAAAAAACCCAAAAAACCACAAACACAACACAAAAAAAAACCCAAAAAACCAAAACTCTCAACAGAAAACCATACACACTTCAGAGTTCAACACTGATCTGACGAGCAGTCTGATTTTTGGGCGCCTGTTTGCAGATGCAGTAGAGTTATCAATTCGAACAGACACACAATCCGGGTCCAATGTCACTTCTCCTCATTATGTTAATAGTTAATACATGCAAATGAAAACACTCTAGCAATTTGATTTCTTTGAAGATAGTTTGCATATTGTCTTAGCCATAATGACTGTACACTTCTCTCAGCCTCGATTTATGCAAGGGTAGTTTAGTTCATTTTTATCAGCTCAAGTTCATTTTGGCTGCTACTGGAATGCATGTGTGCTTCTTTTTTACCTTTCACCTAATTACCATTCAGGTACCATAGGCAGATTTTTCATGCTATTGGTGTTTTTCTTAATTAAGAAACAAATGAATTCTCCCTAGCAAAAAAGATGGAACAACAGAATAAGATGCCAGAGGCTGATGTTCTGCTTCTTAATTGAAGCTGCTTCATTGTTAGGTGTCTGTTATGAGGGGGCAGAAGTGTCATGAGTTTATTGTGAATAGTATAAAAATAAAAGCATAAGTAGCACTTTTCAAATTACAAATAAATACAGAAATATTAGCTTTACCAGCATAGTAACTAAAATGTTCTCCCTTCCTTTAGGAGAATAAGTTCTTTAAGTATAAATTATTCTTCACATCTGGAAAGCCCCAGGTTCTAATCCCAGCCCAGAGTGAATCCTTTCTTTTTCCTTTGTCTATTATCTGCACCCTGCTTGTGTGCTCATGTTGTTCAATTAAAGAGGTACCTGAATTTACCAATGAGAGGAATTTTGTTTCTTTTCCTTCATCCTTTCAGCAAAATAGGTCGTCTCTTGCTGTCTTTGACAAACACACACACACTCCATTTCCAAGTTCCGTTTTTCTGCTTCCTTTAAGTGCTAGGTTTTCCTGTGCAATCAAAACATCACCAGCACTAGCACTTGTAAGAAATTCATGATAGTATGCTAGTCAGATCAAGGATCGAAATGTCCTAGGAATGCTACATTCTTTTAACACACAGCCCTTATTTTAGGGGTCACAGGCTTGTAAGCTAGATACCATAGGACTGAATTGGGGTTTCAACACAGAGGCTAAGCTCTGAGAAATTATTTGGACCTAGAGTTTGGAACTGTAACGAAAGGTCAAACATTAACTTTAATCACAACAGCTTAAATGCAGAGATCACCACTGGTATCTCGTTTGTAATTAATATATATTAATTGTGTAAAAATTGGAAAGCAAACATCTGACAAAGACTTCTGAGAAGTTGAGATTAAATGATATTACTCCTTGTGGACGTAAAATTTCTGTTTCCATAGGAATTGTAAGAATGCAAGAACTACCAAATCAGTACTACCTGCACCCATGAGAAATGAACTCACTTTAACATTCAGGCATTTCTCTATTATGTAAACGGACAGCCATAAAAAGGATGAAAACAAAAATATTTTTAGTACAGTATTAACCATAGATCAGTTTTTACATATTCCATATCATACTGAAGTACTGTGTATTGTCTTGAAAAAATACTAATAGATCTGTTTCCATCAGACATTTTCCATTAAAAAAAACTTTCTGTATTTTCTCTATCTGCTTATGCATTGGATTGCACACACAAAATACTGAAATTATTTTCTGTTTAATCAATACTATCATACAATGAGCTATATCAATATTAATAGAAAATTGATGTACCTGTTGATGTGAAGCATCTGTTATAAGACAGTGATAGATGTATTTTGAAATGGAAACTTTGGAAATGTGTGAGAAGGACTTTTTTCCTCCCACTTCCTTCCTTCGAACATTTGCTGGAATTTTTTCAGCCTGAGAAAGCTAGATTCAACACATAAAGCAATTTAACAGTATGCTGCTTCTATCTATACGTCTTTGCTTTTTCAAAGAAAAACACTTTAATTTCAGGAGGGTTTTCTTCTAAAATGTACAAAGATGTCAAACATGAAGAAATCAAAGATTCAATTTTGCTCATTTTTCTACTGGTTTTATATATATGCAATTCCTCAAGCTTAACTGTACTACTGATCCACAAAAGAAAAACCTCTGCTGATAGTCTCCATCCAGTAAAAAATAAACCTTAGCTTTTCACTGACTGGACTTTTTCTGCATCTCTGTTGCAGTCTCAACTTCATTTTTCCTCTCAATCAGTCTCTGACCTCTTCACATGGTGTCCCTGCCAAATTCTTGGCATTGGAAGTGAGGGGGAAGAGGCCATACCATAAGCGTGTTGATAATGAGGAGATAGAAATAGAAAACCAGCTGGATTGTCCTAATAAAGTATGTCTGGGATTCAGAGACACAACAACTCCCTGTTCAGGTCACTGTTCAGCATTTTAACCCCTTGCATTCTAGCTTGACCTTTCACTGATCTCTATTAAATTACTAAATTAACATTTAATACAAAGTAATACTTGAAAAATGCACTTTGAGTTCAATGAAACCTACGACCTGCTTCTATTTAACTGTATTTTAATTATGTCAGTTTCAACTAAGACCTGGAAGTCAATCCTGAAAGATTTTTTACTCATTGTTTTTCTTTTCTCTTATCTTAAAAATGTCAGTATTGTCATATTTGATCTTTTACTGAAGTAAGTCTTGGCTGACTGATGCAATTTAAGAGCTTTCTAAATTTCTAATGTAAAGGGAAAACAATAATTTACTACATCAGTGCTAACACGCATAAAAGAACAGTCATCCTTAATTTACCTACATCAGTGACCCCTTAGTGCTAAGAAATCACTATTTAAACTAATTTCTTTCAATCTTTTACAGCATCACACTCCAGCAGTTCCCCACACAGCCCTCATATTCATTTACAGCAGTGATAAGACGTTCATCTCTAGAAACAAGTAAAATCAAGAAGAGGAAAATAAATTTTGTGGGTTTAGTTTTGCTTAGTCACACTTCTCTATCTTTAAAGTTATAAAGAGGGTGGACAAAACATCTTTTGTTACTAAGCTTATTTGCTCTTGCTGTTCATTCTCAGATGACACAAAACAAAGATAAATACGCCAGATATAATATAACTATGAAAGATAGCCCTCTTTCTTGAAAATTTCCCATTGATTCCAACATGGTATAACTTCAGTAACTTTACTTTAAAATTCTACTCATTTAGCAAAGAAGTATTCTGAAACTGTCAATCAAAAGTAACTTCCCAGCTGTTACGAGACAGTGGTACTACATCTGAGGATATATTTAAAAACACCAAACCAAACCAAACCCAAAATGAAGCACACTTGAAAAATGTCAAATATGCAACTAAAGTTCTGTAAGGGGGATTGGTTTTTACTCTATAAATAGTCTTAAAAAAAGGAAAATAATAACTAACTTGCTGACAAGAAGATAAATTTAGGTCTTGTCACTGACATTGGTGAAGAAGTGCTAAAAAACCACATGGGTGCAATTGTTAGACAAGTGTTTTCTCTGACATAATACATAGAAATACGTAACAGTAGTTAAACTTCCAATTTTTCAGTCACAGTCAGCAGAACACTAAGATTATCTTTTCCATCCATTTCTACTTACTAGCAATTCTAAAAAGTGCTTTGTGAGACGACTTAAAAGGTGTTTTTTACCAAATTTACACCATTTAACCAAATGATAATCACCAAGTTCTTCACACGTACCTGTACAAGGGTGTATAAAGGCTTAGACTAATTACTCCACATGGTGAATCCACTGCTTTTACATAATTTCTGTTAATTCAGCAAACTACTGCCCTTTGAGTCCCTTTAGCTGTACCAGCAGATCATCTCTCTACATATGTGAGACCTATTTACTTATTATATATATTTATGAGAACATTAATGTCAAAGACCTGGCAATCTCTTCTTGGGCTTGGCTTTTCTCAGTCTGATATAATCAAATTCCTCTAACAAGACGTCTAATACCTAATTAAGCACCCAAATACAGGTATCAGAGGTGCCTAAAACTTTTCTTAAAACTTCACATACAAATGCAATCACATAATTCAAGTATCAAAATATATTTGAATGTAAGAGCAAAGCTATCAAAAATTATGTTCTTCCTGCCCAAAAAATGAAAAATGAAAAGAAAATGAAAAGAAAAAAATTAAACCAAACACAAATAAGTATTATGACATCTTAAATTCCCTGGATTTGGTTATTTCTTTCTTTTTGCTCAGAAACAAACAGTGCTCCACAATACTTCTCTTCTAGGAAGATATTCAAATCCCACCAATTTTTTGAGACTTTTCATATATTCAACAGCATTCAAATCACTCTTCACAAAAACTGAAATGTCATGTAAATAAGCAATAATATAGTAACAGATATTCAACATCTTACATAAGAAGAACTTTGAATAGAAAAACTAAAGCACAAAAATCAGAACTTTTTGTGAAAAGTTTAAAAACAAATGAAAGAAAATAAGATTATCGTGTATGGGCAAAATACTGTTGAATCAAAACTAAGTGCTGCGTGACAGCTCAGTTCCCATAAAAACACTTTATTTTCACTGAATCTTATACTCTATTTTTCAAAAGGCTGAGAACAAACATCATCACTCACTTCCTTGCAAAACTTTCTACCCCTGCCAATTTTATTTCATCTCTGTGTCCATTCTTTACAAAGGTAATTTACAGACATTCAAAACTCTTCATTTACAGTCTTGTTTTATATCACTTCTATTAGCAAAATGATTCATGATCTTTACAAATGCATTCCAGTTTTCTGTAATATGCATGCTTTCTTTGTAACGTTATAATGTTACACATTCTAGTATAATATAAATGAGAGCTATCTAAAAGAAATCATATTCTGAAGATGCATCATCCTTAAGGTGCAAAAAGACTCACTAGACTTGGCACTGACCTTTGCCATTGGGAGTTTTTTTCAAGAAAAAATTGTCAGGGCATAAGAGTCTCTATAAAACTGATCAGCATCTTAAAATCACTCAGAATGTAAAATATCTGATCTGTATGAGAGAGGAACTGGTTTTGGTGCAGCAGTTCAAAATTTCAAAATTTAACATAATAATATAGGGGAGATAAATTGTTTATGATTGTAATTGTAATAGCATAATATTAAAATCTGACACAGAAACTATTCTTTCCAAGACAAAACTCCATACCATTACTAGCATTTTAATAAAATAAGCATAGCATACTCTTCAAGTTCTAAGAGTTCACTGTAGCTCCTCCTATTTATTATCTTGATATAAAGTAAGATTTTGATCTGAAATGAAGTATTTCTGCAGGTTTTTTGAAGACAGAAATGAAAATCTTCTAGGAGCTATACTTGGCTATTTTAACATGCATTAAAGTCCAAGGTATATAATATGTTGATATTAAACACTCATAGAAATTTCCAGTAAAAACAGAAATGGACATGAAAGAATCTGGATGCTACTTCTGATAGTATTAGTTAGGGTCTATTATTAATTGATTTCAGCAAAACCTGTAGGTGTTGAGAATCTCTTAACGTCAGGCATCGGCATGTAATGCAAAAAAAACAAACAAAAATCAACCAGATTAAAAAGTATGTACCACAGCTGGAAATGTAGAACTTAAGCTTTTATTTTTCTGTTACTGAAACTGAGGTAATATTTCCACAGTTTTTGTGTTTCAAGAGGTCTGTTTTAGATATGGCATACAAGATTCCTTGAAAAATCAAAAAAACATACTTGCTCACGAATAACATCTTTACCTGGAGCAGGTTTTTTTCACTTTACACTAAATTGCTGCTATACATCAAGTTACATGCTTCAATTTTAATTCTCACATATATTGAGACATTTAAATACATATGTTTAATTAAATAAGTATTATTTTAATGGATTCTTTAAAAATATATTCTTAAAAGAGTTCTCAAGTCACAACGAGTAGCCAAAACACTTTACACAAAATTTTCTCTTTCATTTTAGAGATTTTTTTTTAACATGACGTGTTATTAAGATGGTTATTCAAATAATTTCTTGCAAATATGAACTGCCATTGAAGAATTATGTGCCAGTTTAGTTTTCAATTCACCACATATAATAATAGTGAGGCCTCTAAAAAATGCCAAGTAATACCATCTGCATCTTGGTACTTTTAGTAACAAGAACATCTGTCCACTAAGAAATAGATAAAGACTAGCAAACAGATTAGGAAGCACTTTAAAATGTTTTTCTTACAACAAATCAATATTTTAATAATAAATGTGATTAGTCATCACCAATTATTTTTTATGTTTTTAATATCCTTGCAAACAAAACTCATGTCACTGTGCAACTCAGCACTTCAATAAATAGCATTCTATGTGGGGCTAAATTAACATTAAACTGTACCAAGTTAAACATAAAATACAAGCCAAAACTGCAATTATTTTCCTGATGGCATCACATGAATTCGTATTCTCAAAATAATTTTCCGCATATGCAAAAGTGGGTTTTCAAAGACAAGTACATCAGTGCAAACTACGTGTGAGCTTCTCTTACACTGGTATTGCATAATGTAAAGTGTACCATGTCACAAATTATTCTCATGACTTGAAACAATTTAAGCACATCAAATGTAACAGTCTGACTGGGTTTTTTCTTATTTGTTTCATATGCCAAGGTCATACCATCAAAAACACGACTTTGACTGACAATGAATTTTGGATAAGTTTAGCAAGAACCAAGGGGCATAAGAATTCCATACCTGAATTTTACCTTCTTTCTTGACAGTGAAAACTTCTAAACAAAGAACCTCAAAATGAATGTCGGACTAATCAGAGCAATCATAACATCCTCAAAATTCCCACTTAAATGAGATTTCCTAAGCTGCACGACTAAACATGACCTTTTTTTTTTTAACACTTTTTGATTCAGCAACCCTGATTTTCCTCTTTTTATAATTAAATGAGTCTCAGTTGTATAACCTAAAGGTGTAGCCTGAATAGGCAACAAAGCAGGCTACCATCACTTCTCAGATGCTTCAGTGTATTTTGAAGAAAAGTTTAACAAAGCTCTCTTTATTTTTAAGTATAAAATTATATCTAGAAAAACTTTAGTATAAGACATTCAAAAAGGAACTACTTATTCAGTGATGCAATATGTTTGCCTATACAAACACACACAAATTTGAACCCTTATTTCAGACCACTTGTAATGACGCTTTAAGAGCTCAGCATAATATCATATGAAAACCTTAAGAGTCTCTAATGCTAAAGGGAGGCACCCTGGTATTAATAAAAAAAGAAGAGGCTCTTAAACACTTCCATAAGTCTTGTCGTAAATCTGGATTCCTTAACATTTTTCTAAGCCTTGAGTTCCATATTTTAAAACATGTCTTTAACATATACCTCAAAAGAAGTTTACAAAACAGCCAGGATAAAACTGTATTTCTTGAATAAGACCTTTCTTTAATGATTTCTTAAATTAAGCAGGTCTCTAGTGATTAGACAGTAAGAAAATATCTTTTCATGAAACGTAACTAATCAGTGCTCAAATGACCACCAGTTCACCGACACTGATCACTTTTTACTGGTGGCACTCCAGGTTATACTACATGTTCTTTCATACTGCATTCCAGCTATACTATCAGCAATACAGCACCTTGTAGAATTCATCTTACTGATATTAAGCCAGCAGCATTAGCTGAGACCCAACTGTCCTTTGGAGATGTGACCCTTAAAACTCAGAGAAAAGTGATACATTATAAAGGATTTCTAGAGAGTAGCAAACTGTCCAAAAATCTAAATTCAAATCCAAGCTGTCTAAATTCCAATTATGTGGCAGTTGTACACATTTTCATGGCTGCATTGAAAATCTTTTCCATTTAAAAGCTATTATGTCTTGATTTGCATTTACACATTTTTTCCCCTTCTGTGACTATTACACAGAGACTGCTAATTGTAAATATGTTCTGGAAAAAAATCTAAAAAACCTTACAGAATACATCATAAACACTCAGCTGTCATAGTATGGTCATAGATCAATGCATTCTCTCCATCTCACAAAAATACATTCTACATAAATTTAATTTAACAATATTTAAGTATACCATGGTAACTGCTCTTTATCTAGTGAAAAAGACATATTTCTATATATGAGGTACAACATACTATCCTGTATATAATGGGTCACAGAATAAAAATATTTCACAAGCAGAAATTAATTTATCCACAATGTTCCATTACAATTCCTCAATACATACATATAACTCTCATTGCAGATGCATTGACTCGTGGAAACCATTTTTAAAATCAGAATGTTTATAAGTAATGTAATGCTTTAGATCACAATACTTTAAGTAAATAAATAGTAAAAAATAGTTGTTTTTGGAATTCACTTGTCCCAACAGGTACACTCCCTCTGTTTTCATTCCCTTTTCTCACAATTTACAGCCTTATTTTTCTATTAATACTGACCAGATTACTTGGCCTTTCAACAGACCATGAAAAGTTAAGTCTTGTAACTAAAGAAAAACATAATCCAACACCCCACCTTGTGGGAACCCAGTACTGCCTGACACTATACAGAAACTGACCTTTTTGTCCTTCAGACTTGCCTACGAGGCCCCATCTTCTATCGCAAAAGCCAAATCATCTGATCCCAAACTAACTGTCAACTGCTTGTGATGGTGGGGAAGCCAGACATCAATCAATCAGTTTTTATCTGAGCCACTCTTCGTTTTTCTGTTGTGCTCATCTTATCATCTGACCCAGTTGTAGCCCTGACTTCAGAAGCTTAAGTAACTTGATGACAAAATATGCGTCTGTTTGTCCAAGATGCACATCGTTAAGGAGTGTACTTGTATTTTTAGCAACTAGTTAATGTTATTTTCCAGCTAAATTGTCAAATATTAGAGATTTTTCTCAGTTCTTAAGTTTTTTAGTGTTCACTGACATACTATGATGCCTTTTTGGAACAACAATTGAGCAAGTTTGTTTGTTTTTTTTTTTTTTAATATGTGCATTTTCATTAAAAAAATAGTCAGTTTCCTTAAAAACTGAAGTTATTTCAAGGCAAGGGTCTCTCAGAGGTACTTCATTCTGTTCACATAAACAGTGCCATTCAACTGTACTCCAGCACTGTTCATATGAATATGAATTATAACTGCCCAAAATAAAGGTACCTCTATGGACATATGGATTTTCTCTTCTGCACCATACAAAACTAGAGCATTCTGTCTATGTCCATTCTGAAACAGATGAAGTACAACTAGCAGATAAAATACTCAAATATCAATACAATTGTAAGCTTTCAAAAATTACCTGTTACTGCCTCCAAAAGTCATTCCATATATATTTATTAACTGAAGATTGTAATATTAGAAGGTGGGACAGAATGTGGGAAGTTTTATTCAAAAAATTACTCCAACTTAAGCTTTGCTAATTTTACCACTATCTTTGCTAGTTTCACAACTCATTTCTAGTTTGATGAATCAGTTACAGATGATTTATTTTGTTTGCATAAAGCTGCATAATATGTATAATGAAAGTCCTTGCTATGCTTTTTCAAAACTTTTCAAAGGGATCTTTACTGACATCTAATATGAAGTCTGAATTTGAAAGTGAAAAGACAAGACCCAAGGATCTATAGAATATATGCACAACTTTAAGTACATCTGACAAAGTATTTGCAAGGTTTTTTTTCACAGTATCTTACAAACATTAACCTTGACACTTGATAACAGAAATATAATCAAGCATCAAATAACAGGCTTCTTATGTCGATCTCAGTGACAGGAGTGAAACATCGCTTCCTTTGAGGCTTGTGCTGCAACTACAAAAGCAAAAATAATATCACCCTCTACAGAATATCTTCTTGGCCTAAATGAATACCTCCATGTATGATCAGCAAAAAAATATTTTCAATATCATTCTGTTTCAGTACATAAAATCTTTAAGATAAACACACAAAAATACTTTCTCACCGTATTTGGGTATGTGAGGCATTTCTTATTTTACAGGATAATTCATTCTGCTCTCATTTAAAAAATCACTTTTCAATAATAATTGCAGGCATGTTTAAAATGTAATACATTTTTCTATACTATTTTTGCCACAAAAATACGTAGACTTTTCTTGTAGGTAGCATGAAAAAGAACATGCATGGCACAGGAGGTAAAACCACAGAATTACTTTGAATATAATGAAAATACTTCACTTAAACATAATCCCCATTCTATTCTACATTCTAATTTTAGACACACCAAACTGTCACATATCGTTTGTGGTTGCCTGTATTTTTAAGCTACTATCCTATAAACATTTGCACATTCATTTTAAGTACTATCATCAATGGGAATATTCTAAAAAATTTTAATTTTAAAAGTGCGTTTCTTAAGTTTCACATACAGTATTTTTATACCATCTAAAACAGGGTTAGAAAGCCTTGTGACATGGAAAACATTGTAGTATTTCACTGCAGTTGGTATTAGGGCTTTATTTGGAAAGGAAAAACAGAAAAGTGTCTAGGTTCAACAAGATATTTACTGTCCTCTGATGTATTGAATCCAAGGTAAAAAACCAAGTAACAGTAAAACCGGTATGTGACGTGCAGTTACATCACCTAATCATTGACTGAAAGCTTCAAGTCTAGCTGTCTGGAAAAGTAAAGTCACATCACTCTAACTCATCTACATGAATGCAAGGAGTAAAGTATGAGAAGAGCTTATAAAGAAGGCCAAGGAACTCGCTAACTACTAAAGTATTGTTCTTTGCTATAATTTGACTCAAATAAATTGCATTCACTTTTTAAACCTGTAATAACTGAACAAATCTCAATTATAAAAGTTCTATACAATTATATGTTAGTGCTCAAAAAATAAGAAAGTTAGAGGTCATACTCTAGCTTTATTTATACATTTGCAGTTAAGAAATTACAGGAATATAAATAAAGACTGAATAGACAAATAAGCCTTGCCCCAAATTAGCTCTATCAATATAAAAAGGTTTCTGAGGATTAAGATAATGAAAATATCGTCTCATTTCCTAAACATGTTTTAAAATCTTAGCTAATTCCTAAAAATATTTCAGAAAATAACATTTACAAAGGATGACAACGTTATGTAACACCCTTCCTGAACATAGGAAATATGGGCCATATGAAAAATGAGTGGATAGATCAAAAGCAACCAGGATAAGATTTATTCAACATCCGTCATAGGAAGACAGGAACATTTTTTGTTTATTATAATATTTTTAACTTATACAATTTCTTCTCATGGTTATGATTACATAAACGGTATCAGAATCTATTAAAATATAACTGAAGATTGCATACATTTATATCAAGCTAAATCTCCTTTTTTAAAAAAGAAAAATCTACTGTGACAATCATCTGCATCTTCTACCAACTCGTGATGGCATTACCCTTTCAAAGCATTAGATAAAACTGAATAATCAATAGGAAATGTCAATACCGAGAAGTGATTCCTTCTGCAGTGCAAGCTTTATGCAAGTGTTGGAGTTTTGTTTGGTTGGGTCTTTTGTATTTTTTACAAGAACTCTTCCTCAACATTGCAAATGTACTCAATTGCACTTAGTACATTTGAGATTTTCCAAAACAATAATCATCTGCATCAGTAAGACACACAGACTTTATTTTACTTAATATTCAAGAATGCTAAAAAACCCCAGCTTTCTAGCCAATGACTAGGAGGAAAGCATGTTGATACTCTCAATCTTCTCAAATACAGCATCCTAAGGAATTATCAAGCAAATAAGTACATATACACATCTATGAACCACTGGGTAAAGAAAATGCACTTATTTCTCTAAGCAAAACTTTTCCTTGTAATCATTTAGTCTTTAAAGCTCTCAGAACAAGACTTAACCACACTGTGACCATACATACTAAGAAATCTTGGGTGCATTATCTAATGTGAGGACTTTTAAGAAGCACTTAAGAATGTAGAAAAAGGAACCTGCGACATGGTAAGAAAGTATTATCAGTACTTTATTATAACAAACTCATGTGATAATTATATCAACTTATAAAACTGAAAAATAACTGCAACCAGACTGTAGCATTCAGATTTTCCGTTATGTCTGCTTGCCATTAATTCAGGCATGAATGGAACACTGATACTATTTCTCTAGATTTCTCAAACACTTTTTGAAAAATCTCTTAAGGGAGAATACATAATAAAATACATGCCTTGTACCAATTTATAGTCCATGTTTCTGCACTAATTCTATGCTTAATTTTAACTAAGTGGAAGAAATTCCAACTATACATTGCATGGGAGAAGTAATATTACTAAAAAAATTCCACAGTGTTTCCATACTTTCACTTTAAATCCATTTGTCCAATGCATAAATTACTATAAACTAGAAATAATCCTGACTACACAATTCTTCTCTACCATTGTGTCATCTCAAAATGACAATCTGACAGTAACAGTAGTGACACCCTCTCAGACAAGCCTGTGGGCATTAATATTTAAATCTTACCTACCCCTTGTGATTGGAATTCAGCCTCTATTCACAAACAAAAACTAAATCAATGTTCTTAGAGTTCAAACTAGATCCCTAAACAGTTTGCCACTCTCCATGCACAGATAAGATAAACTTTCTTTGACCCAAGAGATGAAGTTGCCATGACGATCAGAGAGTCCACTTTCTATATTGATATTTTGCTGATGTAACAACAAATAGAACCAGATCCAAGGGCTGATAATGGTGATTAATTAATACTAATATTGATCCCTACAAGCAAGAGACAAGGCTATTAACTTGAAGCCTGAAAAGTCAATTGTTACCTGTGGCAGAGATACTAGCAGCTGATTTTGAAACATAATAAACAAATGCGCTATCTTTATGCTAATACCTTTAAAGGGGTACATCCCTTTCTCAAGCACAGTAATTTCACAATTCAAACCTATTATTTTAATTCAATCTTTCATCTACATCCAATGAAGAGAAATAAACTTCAAGATTTACAATACAAGCTATGTAAAATGCTCCAAAATGAATACCTGAAACATGAACTATAAAAGCACTCTTGAAGAAAGCAGTGTAAAGAAAGCTTAACCAGACTTGTTTAAGAATACATGCAAGACATAGGATTTTGAATAGAAACTGTGAATGTACATTTATCTTGTAGGAAGACTATTTGGTCCCTCATTTGAATACAGAAAAATAATAAAAAACCCACAGGTGAAAGCCTCACTGTGAAGATAACATCCTTGAAGGCACATCCATGCAAATCAAAGAGCAAAATTGGCTTCACCTACCATTTAATTTACAGGTTACATTCAAATTAACTGCAATTATATCTTTGTGCCACAGTGACTGCCCACAAACTGAATTTGAGACATATAGCTGTTCAAATACCTCATCAGCAATCTCAGAGATTCTCTCTTTGCCCTCTTCAGGAACATATTTAAATGAATCACAAAAATCATATGTGTACAACATGAAAGAAAAAAGCTGCTTTTTTAAAAAAACAAAAATCTTGTCCATCTTATAATTTCCTCTAGTCATCTCACCAAGCAAAGTAGAACAATTTTTTTCTACCTTAAGAAATAGTGTTTTGATCAAAGAACGG
This sequence comes from Colius striatus, assembly GCF_028858725.1. Taxonomy (NCBI): domain Eukaryota; kingdom Metazoa; phylum Chordata; class Aves; order Coliiformes; family Coliidae; genus Colius; species Colius striatus. The sequence goes on along the minus strand of NC_084762.1, from coordinate 77,566,385 downwards.
CTTTTACTAGTACGCTGTATGACTTCACAGCAAGTTTTCTTATTACTAAGCTACCTTTGTAGTACTCATGAAGTATACTTTATGTTTAACGGAAATAATTGGTACTGCTGATGGATAGCTTGGTTTTCTTCCTCACTTCATTAAACATAGGGCTATACAAATCTCTATATTAGCTATTATACAGCTAACAAAACCAGGAATTAGTAGATACCAGAAAAAAAAAATCTCATTCTATTATTTTCCCTCTCAGTTGAATGTCTTAAAATATTTACATGTATATTAATATATATAACTGCAAATATATATGCTGTTTTCACATATGCAGCGGGAATATCCCGCAACATAAAGTCAATTGTTTGCAACAAATTAATACTCAATCTCAAAAAATTAAAAATCATCATTCATGATTCATACTCAAGAGGTACAAGCAGCTGCTTACCTAGTGCTCTGCTTTGATTAAACTGAAAGCATTCTAAGTGCTTTTAATGTGCTACAGTGCTATTTAAAGGAGAGTACAAAGTGAAACTCTGTCAGAGAAGAAAAATGTCTATTTTTTAAAAAGATAAAGACAGAACATAGTTCATTTCCTATCCTACTTTAGCAATGAGACATGTTAAAGCTATCCATGGGTTGTATTTTACATTAATTTGGAATCTTACAGGAGAGAGGAAAATGCACAAAAGAGACATTTTCTGCCCTCAGTTTTTTCTAAACCAAACACCTATATATAAACATAGTGGATCTCAACAATGCATCAATGTGTGCCTGTACTATTGCCTCTATTAAACTTACAGAACTCCACTGAATGATTTATGAGCCTCTAATCAGTAGATTTTCCTACACATTTCCAATCATTTAAAATGAAATAATTTTTCCCTCTTCTTTCACATGGATCTCATTACTGCAAAAAAAAAAAAAAAGCAAAAGCACTATTATACACAATCACAGAAAAATACTATTGTATACCTTCTTTTACTATTAATACCAACTACAAAACTTCCCTAAGCAATGAATTTTATTTTTCAGTATTGTTACCATTTATCTAGTTATGCTTATTTTTAATTGCAGATTAGTCGTTACGCAATCCA